>NC_053389.1:86332707-86632707 GCF_905171765.1 Bufo bufo | reverse complement strand
AGTTGGGAAGAGGTTTTGATGTTGGTGTGCTGTGCCTCTTTTTCTCCACACATAGTGTTGTGTGATTCTTTCAAACAACTCAACTTTGGTTTCATCTGTCCAAAGAATATTTTGCCAGTACTGCTGTGGAACATCCAAATGCTCTTGTGCAAACTGTAAACGTGCAGCAATGTTTTTTTTGGACAGCAGTGGCTTCCTCTGTGGTATCCTCCCATGAAATCCATTCTTGATTAGTGTTTTACATATCGTAGATTCACTAACAGGGATGTTAGCATATGCCAGAGACTTTTGTAAGTCTTTAGCTGACACTCTAGGATTCTTCTTCACCTCATTGAGCAGTCTTCGCTGTGCTCTTGCAGTCATCTTTACAGGACGGCCACTCCTAGGGAGAGTAACAGCAGTGCTAAACTTTCTCCATTTATAGACAATTTGTCTTACCGTGGACAGATGAACAGCAAGGCTTTTGGAGATACTTTTATAACCCTTTCCAGCTTAATGCAAGTCAACAATTCTTAATCGTAGGTCTTCTGAGAGCTCTTTTGTGCAAGGCATCATTCACATCAGGCAATGCTTCTTGTGAAAAGCAAACCCAGAACTAGTGTGTTTTTTATAGGGCAGGGCAGCTGTAACCAACACCTCCAATCTCATCTCATTGATTGGACTCAAGTTGGCTGACACCTCACTCCAACCTTGGAGATGTCATTAGTCTGGGGGTTCACATACTTTTTCCACCTGCACTGTGAATGTTTACATGGTGTGTTCAATAAAAACATGATAACATTTAATTATTTGTGTGTTATTAGTTTAAGCAGACTGTGATTGTCTATTGCTGTGACCTAGATGAAGTTCAAATCACATTTTATGACCAATATGTGCAGAAATCCATATCATTCCAAAGGGTTCACATACTTTTTCTTGCAAAAAGACTGTTGTATAAAGACTATTGTGAAGTGTATAAGTAAAAAAAAAAATTTTGGGGGGGGGGGTTATTGTTGTGAAGGATAAGAGGAAGGGCAAAATGATCAGTGACGTCAAGACAAACTTACTGCTGACACCCTCTCCACTCTGTTGGGCGGCTCTACTTGTATAAGCATTTAATAGAACAGGTTCTGTAGACATCTACATAGTTACATATTTCATACGGTTAAAAAACCAAGTGATAGGTGAGGACGAGAATCCCAGTAGGAAGTGAGACTCAGATTTCTACATGTTTTCATAAGCATTAATGTTTACTTTTAAGAATTCATCTAAACCATCTCCCATTTTGACTAGAGTTCATACCGAACTTTAGAATTTTTGGACCCCAAACCCGAACCCGAACTTTTCAGTAAAAGTTTGGGTTAGAGTTCGGTGTTCGGAGATTTAATGGCGCTGTTTGAAAGGCTGCAGAGCAGCCAATCAACAAGCGTTTTACTCCTGTGCCCTTAGAAGCCATCACAGCCATGCCTACTAATGGCATAGCTGTGATTGGCCAGTGCAGCATGTGACCCAGCCTCTCTATAAGCTGGAGTCACATAGCGTTGCATGTCACTCTGCCCTGATTAGTGTAGGGTCAGGATGCTGCTGCTGTGAGGGAGAGAATAGGAAAGAATCTTTAAAGGGATTCTGTCACCAGGTTTCACCCCTGTCAGCTAAACATATGCTGATGTTCAGGGCCTCATCAGGATTCCTAATGTGGGCTTCTAAATGTGATCCGTAGCCTTATTTTGCTGGGCACGAACGGCGGTGGGTGCGGCCGGCACCTTGCATCCCTTAACATCCCCTGACATCCCCTTGGGCACCTTATTTCTTTGAGTGACAAGTTAGTAAAACCTGTTTTTTTAGCAAAATAAGGCTACGGATCACATTTAGAAGCCCACATTAGGAATCCTGATGAGGCCCTAAACATCAGCATATGTTTAGCTGACAGGGGTGAAACCCGGTGACAGAATCCCTTTAATCTGAAGTGATTGTTAACTCTGCAATCTACCTAGATTTTGTTTTGTGGGTGCAGTGAACAATCTTTTTACCCTGCCCTGAGCCCAGCTACACAGAAAAATAACTTTTATCACTTTGTTAGTTAGGTGGGCGGCCGCGGCCATTTTATGCAAGTTCAGTGCACCAGCACAGCATATGTGCATTTGTGACAGTAAAATAGAAGCTTGAAATACTGCAATTATATTCTGGGTTTAAAAAAATCACCCTATATCTGGGGCCTTTGCAGCATTTGTCAGTGTGAAATCCAAGCTTGAAATACTGCAATAATTTACTGGGTTTAAAAAACACCCATTTTTGGCAATACCCTACATCTGGGGTCTATGCTGCATTTGTTAGTGTGAAATACAAGCTTGAAATACTGCAATAATAATCTGGGTTTAAAAAAAACATTTTTGGCAATATCCTACATCTGGTGCCTTTGCAGCATTTGTCAGTGTGAAATACAAGCTTGCAATACTTCAATAATTTTCTGGTTTTAAAAAAACACACATTTTTGGCAATACCCTACATCTGGGGCCTATGCTGCATTTGTTAGTGTGAAATACAAGCTTGAAATACTGCAATAATGTTCTGGGTTTAAAAAAAACACCCATTTTGGGCAAAAACTAAATTTGCAGTCTTTGCTGCATCTGTCAGTCTGAAATACACGCGTTACATACTGCTGTTATATTTGGTTATTAAAAAAACACCCATTTTGGGCTAATTACTAAATTTGCGGCCTTTGCTGCATCTGTCAGTGTGAGATACACGTGTTAGATGGGTTAAAACACCCATTTTGGGCAAGATCCCAAATTTGCGGCGAAGGAGGAGAGCGTCAAATACGGGACGTGGCCCCGGTCGTGGTGCTGCTGGTGGAGCTCCTGCTGCAGGAAGGAGACGTGGGCGATCTGTTCCAGCTACACGCATAAGTGAAACACCTTCCTCAGGTGCGAGTAGGCGACAGAACCTTCAGAGTTATTTTGTAGGGCCGAATGTGGCTCTACGAATGGTTCCTTCACATTGTCTCCCACCCAGTCTCCTGCTGAAAGATTAGAGTTGGCACCTGCTGCCCATGTCCATCAGTCTTTCACCTCACCCCCTTGCAAATCAGCCAAACAGTCTCAGCCCCAAGTCATGCAGCAGTCTCTTCTGCCTTTTGATGACTCTGCTAGCAGGGTTTCTCAGGGCCATCCACATAGCCCTGCCCCAGAAGTGGAAGAGATTGAGTGCACCGATGTCCAACCACTTATGTTTCAAGATGAGTACATGGGAGGACCACTGCAGCACGTCTCGGATGATGATGAAACACAGGTGCCATCTGCTGTGGCTTTCTGCAGTGTGCAGACCGACAAGTAGGGCAGGGGTGAAGACTAGGTGAAATATGATGTGGAGGACGATGAGGTCCTCGACCCCACATGGAATCAAGGTCATGCGAGTGACCTGCGTAGTTCGGAGGAAGAGGCGGTGGTTGCACAGAGCCACCAGCACAGCAGAAAAGGGAGCAGGGTGCAAAAGTGGAGCGGCCGTCCCCTAGACAGTACGCCTGCTACTGCCCAACGCAGCAAGGGACCGAGCACACCAAATCCAGCTCCAAGGAGTTCCCTGGCATGGCAGTTCTGATGACAAGACACGAGTGGTTTGTACGCTGTGCAATCAGAGCCTAAAGCGAGGCATAAACATTCTCAACCTGAGCACAACCTGCATGACCAGGCATCTAAGTGCAAAGCACGAGTTGCAGTGGAGTAGACACCTCAAAAACCAAGAAAGGTGTCTGGCTCCTCCTGCTTCCTCTTCTGCTGCAGTCTTGGCCTCTTCATCCCCCTCTGGAGTGACAATGGCACCTTCGACCCCGCAAAAAGAGGATCTGCCAGCAACACCACCACCTAGGTCATCTCCACAATGTCCCATGGAAACGTTCAGCTCTCCATCTCCCAAACACTGGAGCGGAAGAGGAAGTACCCCCCTACCCACCAGCGATCCCTGGCCCTGAATGCCAGCATTTCAAAATTACTGGCCTTTGAAATGCTGTCATTCCGTCTGGTGGAGATAGAGAGTTTTAAAAGCCTTACGGCAGTGGGTGTCCCACAGTAAGTCATGCCCAGCCGCTACTACTTTTCCAGGTGAGCCATCCCTTCCCTGCACAACCAAGTGGGGGACAAAATCAAGTGTGCACTGCACAACGCCATCTGTGGCAAGGTCCACCAAACTACGGATACGTGGACCAGTACGCACGGTCAGGAACGTTATATCTCCCTAACAGCACACTGGGTAAATGCAGTGGTGGCTGGGCCTGAGGTGGATAGCAGTTTGGCACATGTCCTTCCACCACCGAGGATTGCAGGGCGCTTCAGTTTACCTCCTGTTGCTTCCTCCTCCTACTTCGCTTCCTCATCCTCTACCGCCTCCTCATCCGGTCAGCGTAACACCTTCACCACTAACTTCAGCACAGCCAGGGGTAAATGACAGCAGGCAGTTTTAAAACTTATCTGTTTGGGGGACAAACCCCACAGCGTGCAGGAGCTGTGGATGGGCATGGAACAACAGACCGATGAGTGGTTGGTGCCAGTGAGCCTCAAACCCGGCCTGGTGGTGTGCGATAATTTGCGAAATCTCGTAGCAGCTCTGGGCCTAGCTGGCTTGACGCACATCCCTTGCCTGGCGCATGTGCTGAATTTGGTGGTGAAGAGGTTCCTTAAAAATTACCCCAATATGTCAGAGCTGCTGCAGAAAGTGCGGGCCATCTGTGCGTGGTTTTGAAGTTCTCACCCTGCTGCTGCACGCCTGTCAGCGCTGCAGCGTAACTTCGGCCTTCCCGCTCACCGCCTCATATGCGACGTGCCTACAAGGTGGAACTCCACCTTGCACATGCTGGCCAGACTGTGCGAGCAGCAGCAGGTGATAGTGGAGTTTCAGCTGCAGCATGCACGGGTGAGTCGCTCTGCGGAACAGCACCGCTTTACCACCAATGACTGGGCCTCCATGCGAGACCTGTGTTCCTTCTTGCGCTGTTTCTATTACTCCACCAACATGGCCAGTGCCGATAACGCCGTTCTCAGCGTTACTATCCCACTTCTATGCCTCCTTGAAAAAAACGGTTCTGGCGATGATGGAAGAGGATGTGGCACAGGAGGAGGAAGAGGAAACATTTCATAGGGTTTCCGGCCAGTCATTCATGAATAATTCAAATCTGCCGGCACTCGACCACGGTGTGCGTGCTGCAGCAGGGAGGGCAGCGACTCCACATACAAGTCAAAGGAAATCCCGGAAGCCGGCAGTTGCTATTCAAGATGTTCTTTATTTCTCTGTCATAATATTGTACTGGGTGGGCCATTTATATGGATACACCTTAATAAAATGGGAATGGTTGATGATATTAACTTCCTGTTTGTCGCACATTAGTATATGTGAGGGGGGAAACTTTTCAAGATGGGTGGTGACCATGGCGGCCATTTTGAAGTCGGCCATTTTGAATCCAACTTTTGTTTTTTCAATAGGAAGAGGGTCATGTGACACATCAAACTTATTGGGAATTTCACACGAAAAACAATGGTGTGCTTGGTTTTAACGTAACTTTATTCTTTCATGAGTTATTTACAAGTTTCTGACCACTTATAAAATGTGTTCAATGTGCTGCCCATTGTGTTGGATTGTCAATGCAACCCTCTTTTCCCACTCTTCACACACTGATAGCAACACCACAGGAGAAATGCTAGCACAGGCTTCCAGTATCCGTAGTTTCAGGTGCTGCACATCTCGTATCTTCACAGCATAGACAATTGATGACCAAAGATAAAAATCTAAGGGGGTCAGATAGGGAGACCTTGGGGGCCATTCAACTGGCCCACGACGACCAATCCACTTTCCAGGAAACTGTTCATCTAGGAATGCTCAGACCTGACACGCATAATGTGGTGGTGCACCATCTTGCTGGAAAAACTCAGGGAACGTGCCAGCTTCAGTGCATAAAGAGGGAAACACATCATCATGTAGCAATTTTGAATATTCAGTGGCCTTGAGGTTTCCATTGATGAAGAATGGCCCCACTATCTTTGTACCCCATATACCACACCATACCATAAATTTTTTTGTTCCAACAGTCTTGGAGGGATCTATCCAATGTGGGTTATTGTCAGACCAATAGCGGTGGTTTTGTTTGTTAACTTCACCACTGAACAAAATCTTCTGTGTAAACTGAGGGTCCTGTTCCAATTTTTGTTTTGCCCATTCTGCAAATTCAGTGCGCCGATCTGGGTCATCCTCGTTGAGATGCTGCAGTAGCTGGAGTTTGTAAGGGTGCCATTTGTGAGTAGCTAATATCCGCCGAAGGGATGTTCGACTAATGCCACTCTCCAGTGACATGCGGCGAGTGCTACGCTGTGGGCTCTTGGTGAATGAAGCTAGGACAGCCACTGATGTTTCTTCATTAGAGACAGATTTCATGCGTCCACATTTTGGCAAATCCAACACTGAACCAGTTTCACAAAACTTAGCAAGCAGTTTGCTAACTGTAGCATGGGAGATGGGTGGTCTCGTAGGGTGTCTTGCATTGAAATCTGCTGCAATGACCCGGTTACTGCGTTCACCAGACATCAACACAATTTCTATCCGCTCCTCACGTGTTAACCTCGGCGACATGTCAATGGCTGTAAACAAAGAGAAACTTGTAAATAACTCATGAAAGAATAAAGTTACGTTAAAACCAAGCACACCATTGTTTTTCGTGTGAAATTCCCAATAAGTTTAATGTGTCACATGACCCTCTTCCAATTGAAAAAACAAAAGTTGGATTCAAAATGGCCGACTTCAAAATGGCCACCATGATCACCACCCATCTTGAAAAGTTTCCCCCTTCACATATACTAATGTGCCACAAACAGGAAGTTAATATCACCAACCATTCCCATTTTATTAGGTGTATCCATATAAATGGCCCACCCTGTAGATCGGCGTAATAGCCTTTGTCAAAAAGTTTGTTGAAAAAGGCTATTACGCCGAGATACAATATTATGACAGAGAAATAAAGAACATCTTGAATAGCTGCTGACGGCTGCCGGGATTTCCTTTGACTTGAGTCATTTACAAGTGGCTCAGAGAGTGGGTTCCTGCACCCACAAAAGCCAGGTACATTATTGTCCAGCCAGGGCACAGTTCTGGAGGATGACGACGTGGAAGATGAGGAGGATGAGATGGAGGAGGAGGGACCGTGTTCACAGCAGGCACCCAAACCAGCTCATGGGCATCACTGGTGCGTGGCTGTGGGGGGGGATAGAGGACACAGACGATACACCTCCCACAGAGGACAGCTTGTCGTTGCTTCTGGGCAGCCTGGCACACATGAGCGATTACATGCTTCAGTGTCTCCGCAACGACCACCGAGTTGCCCACATTCTAACTTGTGCTAATTAATGCGTGGCCACGCTGCTGGATTCCCGTTACAAGGACAACGTACCGTCCTTAATTCTGTCACTTGAGCGTGATCGTAAGATGTGCGAGTACAAGCGCATGCTGGTTGACGCACTGCTGGTAGCATTACCAGCTGACAGCGGGGCACAGTGGACGCACAAGGTGAAGGCAGAGGAGGAGGAAGAGGTCACCAACGCAGCTGGGGCACCACTCAGAAGGAAGGTTTAACATGGCCGAAATGTGGAAAAGCTTTGTCAGCACGCTACAACAACCAGCACCACCAGATGATATGGAACGTCTTAGCAGGAGGCAGCATTTCAGCAACATGGTGGAGCAGTATATGTGCACACGCCTACACGTACTGAATGACTGGTCTGCCCCCTTCAATTCTGGGTTTCCAAATTTGGCACATGTCCTGAGCTTGCCCTTTATGCCTTGGGGTTGCTGGACTGTCCTGCAGCCAGTGTATTGTCTGAACGTGTGTTTAGCACGGCAGGGGCCGTTATCACAGACAAGCGCAGCCGCCTGTCCACAGCCAATGTGGACAAGCTAACGTTCATTAAAATGAACCAGGCATGTATCCCACAGGACTTGTCCGTACCTTGTGCAGAATAAACATGTATACCAGCCTTGCATTATCCAGCCATTGTTATACTACAGCGCAATTGCTCATTGTTGTATTTTTGATATTTCTCACTCTTTTGGGGCGTACCTAAATTTAAATAAAAAATAAAATAATTAAAACCAAAAAACAGTGTTGGCTACCTCGTCCTCCTCCACCTTCGCTTCCATCCAACACCGCTACGTCCACCGCCTCCTCAACCTCCTACTCTATATGGACCTCCACCTCATTCATCAATATTTTTTAAAATTTGTACGTATTTTAATTTATTTTATGTCATTTCACAAATTTGTCTGTTACATTTTCGGGTGACATTCACCAATTTTTGGCTGTGATATACCCCTGCTCTACCTAGTTGACAGGTTAATACATTTCACAAATTTTTCTGTTACATTGTCGGGTGACATTCACCAATCTTTGGCTGTGATATACCCCTGCTCTACCTAGTGGACAGGTTAATAAATTTCACTATTTTTTCTGTTACATTGCCGGGTGACAATCACCAATTTTTGGCTGTGATATACCCCTGCTCTACCTAGTGGACAAGGAAATGCATTTCACTAATTCGTCTGTTACATTCTTGGGTGACATTTTACCATTTTTGGCGTGAATAAAACCCCTGCTCTGCATAGGTGACAGGGACCGAAATTTCTAAAAATCTGTTCCATTTTTTGGGTGACATTAACCCATTTCTGGCAATGAAAAACCCCTGCTCTGCATAGGTGACAGGGACTTAAATTTCTAAAATTCGGCTTTAATTGGCCCTTTCATTCGATCCTTCTGCTTTAATAACTTTTCCCACATTTCCACTTAATCACATTGGAGCCATTGACCTCCCTTGGATATGGTCTCCCTTTCTCACGCTCCCTCTCCGGCGTGGAACTGTGATTCGCCGCTAACCGTGATCAAACTGGTAGGCGCAGAAAAGAACATCGAAAGTTGATAGAGAAGATATCCAATTGGATTGTGGATGTCACGGGGACGTGCGATCAGGCAGAAGTTATTTAGAGTTAACAAAGCGGCAGCAGGGCCTTTCCTATCTAACGTTTCCAAATCCAAAATACCCCAGTGACATTCCCTATAATTTTTTATTAAGCATTCCAAAAACAGGGCATCTTAAGAGTCCTGTATTTAGTTATTTATCGTCATTACCTCCCCGAATCGGGAGTAGGGAATTGCCGTGCGCCCCCTCCTTTCATTCGATCCTTCCGCTTTGATAACTTCTCCCACATTTCTGCTCGATCACATTTAATTTCATACATTGACCTCCCTTGGATGTGATATCGCTTTCTCATGCTCCCTCTCCGGCGTGGAACCCTGATTCACCGCTAACCGTGATCAACATGGTAGGCGCAGAAAAAAACATCGAAAGTTGATAGAGAAGATATCCAATTGGATCGTGGACATCACGGGGATGTGCGACATGGTGGAGCAGTATGTGTGCACAGGCCTACACATACTGACTGATGGGTTTGCCCCCTTCAACTTCTGGGTCTACAAATTGGGCATTTGGCCTGAGATTGCCCTTTACGCCTTGAAGGTGCTGGCCCCCCCTGCAGCCAGTGTATTGTCTGAACGTTTGTTTAGCATGGTTGGAGGGGGTTAGAACAGGTTATATTTCTCAATGTTTTGGGGTGTACCCTAATTGAAAAAAAAAAAAAAAAAAGCAAGCAGTGTAGGCTACCTCCTCATCCTCCACTGCCGCTTCCACCTATACCGCCACATCCACCGCCTCCTTAACTTCCTACTCCATATGGACCTTGTCCTCCAAGATCAAGATTATTATTTTTTATTTATGTGTTTTATATGTTATTTTAAGTCATTTCCCTATCCACATTTGTTTCTAGAGCATTTGTCATGCTCTTAACCACATTTAGCTGCCATTTGCCCTCTAGCCCTTTCCATTCCTTTTTTAGAGCCATTTTAGTGCTCAAAAGTTTGGGTCCCCATTGACTTCAATGGGGTTCAGGTTCGGGGTCAAGTTCGGGTCAAGTTGGGGTCCCGAGCTCGAACTATTTTGTGAAGTTCGGCCGAACCCGTCGAACCCAAACATCCAGGTGTCCGCTCAACTCTAATTATGACTAGGGATGAGCGAACCCGAACTGTATAGTTCGGGTTCGTACCGAATTTTGGGGTGTCCGTGACACGGACCCGAACACGAACATTTTAGTAAAAGCCTGGGTTCGGGTTCGGTGTTCGTCATTTTCTTGGCGATTTTTGAAAGGCTGCAAAGCAGCCAATCAACAAGCGTCATACTACTTGCCCCACGAGGCCATCACAGCCATGCCTACTATTGGCATGGCTGTGATTGGCCAGTGCAGCATGTGACCCAGCCTCTATTTAAGCTGGAGTCACGTAGCGCCGCACGTCACTCTGCTGTGCTTAGTGTAGGGAGAGGTTGCAGCTGCGACGTTAGGGCGAGATTAGGCAGTGATTAACTCCTCCAAAACACTTAAGTCAGTGATCGATCTACAGCTGTGGATCATTGAACTGCTGCTATTCAATTGCTCACTGTTTTTAGGCTGCCCAGAGCGTTTTTCAGTCACTTTTTTTGGGGGTGATCGGCGGCCATTTTGTGGCTTGTGGTGCGCCAGCACAAGCTGCCACCAAGTCTATTTAACCATCAATAGTGTGGTTATTTTTTTGCAATATCCTACATCAGGGGCAAGCTGTCACCAAGTCCATTTAACCATCAATAGTGTGGTTATTTTTTTTGCTACATCCTACATCAGGGGCAAGCTGCCACCAAGTCCATTTAACCATCAATAGTGTGGTTATTTTTTTGCTATATCCTACATCAGGGGCAAGGTGTCACCAAGTCCATTTAACCATCAATAGTGTGGTTATTTTTTGGCTATATCCTACATCAGGGGCAAGCTTCTACCAAGTCCATTTAACCATCAATAGTGTGGTTATTTTTTTGCTATATCCTATATCAGGGGCAAGCTGTCACCAAGTTCATTTAACCATCAATAGTGTGGTTATTTTTTGGCTATATCCTACATCAGGGGCAAGCTGCCACCAAGTCCATTTAACCATCAATAGTGTGGTTATTTTTTTGCTATATCCTACATCAGGGACTTGGCTGTGCTTGCTATTTTATTAAGGGGTGAAATACAATTGCCAAAATAGCAGTACCCTAAATCTGGTGTTTCAGCTGTGGCCAGCCAATTGTAATACTGTCTGCTGTCTGGCAAAGGATATATTTTTGTTCTGGGTTGAAATACAATTCCCAACTTAGCAATTTCCTAAATTAGTGGTTTCTGCTGTATCAGGGCTACTTTAAATCTATTCATTAAAAGGGTATATTAGATTCAAGGTGCTGATAGGGTCATTCTCAATAACTTCACACACACGCTACTGTGCATATCCAAGTCTAATTCTGTCTGTAAACGTATACCTGTCACTCAGCGCCTAAATAATAGGCCTCAAATTTATATTCAGCTAAATCTGTGGTTATTGCTGTAGCTGGTCAAGTTATTTTGTGTCCGTCAAAGCACAGTTTTTGTTCTAAGTTGAAATACAATTCCCAACCTAGCAATTTCCTAAATTAGTGGTTTCTGCTGTATCAGGCCTACTTTAAATCTATCCCTAAAAGGGTATATTAGATTCAAGGTGCTGATAGGGTCATTCTCAATAACTTCACACACCCTAATGTGCATATCCAAGTCTAATTCTGTCCGTAAACGTATACCTGTCACCCAGCGCCTAAATAATAGGCCTCAAATTTATATTCAGCTAAATCTGTGGTTATTGCTGTAGCTGGTCAAGTTATTTTGTGTCCGTCAAAGCACAGTTTTTGTTCTGGGTTGAAATACAATTCCCAACCTAGCAATTTCCTAAATTAGTGGTTTCTGCTGTATCAGGCCTACTTTAAATCTATCCCTAAAAGGGTATATTAGATTCAAGGTGCTGATAGGGTCATTCTCAATAACTTCACACACACGCTACTGTGCATATCCAAGTCTAATTCTGTCCGTAAACGTATACCTGTCACCCAGCGCCTAAATAATAGGCCTCAAATTTATATTCAGTTAAATCTGTGGTTATTGCTGTAGCTGGTCAAGTTATTTTGTGTCCGTCAAAGCACAGTTTTTGTTCTGGGTTGAAATACAATTCCCAATCTAGCAATTTCCTAAATTAGTGGTTTCTGCTGTATCAGGCCTACTTTAAATCTATCCATAAAAGGGTATATTAGATTCAAGGTGCTGATAGGGTCATTCTCAATAACTACGCACACACGCTACAGTGCAGATCCAAGTCAAATTCTGTCCGTAAACGTATACCTGTCACCCAGCGCCTAAATAATAGGCCTCAAATTTATATTCAGCTAACCTACTTTCACACCTGCGTTTAGGTCGGATCCGTCTGGTATGTGCCCAGACGGATCCGCACCTATAAGGGCTCATTCAGACGGCCGTATGCTGTCCGCAAAAATACTGAATGCTATCCGTTTTTTTGCGGATCTGCAAAAAAACGGATCTGCAAAAAAACGGATAGCATTCAGTATTTTTGCGGACCCATAGACTTCAATGGGGCCATGTCCTGATTTTCACGGACAAGTATAGGACATGTTTCATTTTTTCTGCGGATCCGCAAAAAAACGGATAGCATTCAGTATTTTTGCGGACAGCATACGGCCGTCTGAATGAGCCCTAATGCAAACGCTTAGATCCGTTCAGAACGGATCCGTTTGCATTACCATGAACAAAAAAAAAGATTTTTTATTTTTTTTTTCTTTGTTCATGATAATGCAAACGGATCCGTTTTGACTTTACATTGAAAGTTAATGGGGGACGGATCCGTTTGAAAATTGAGCCATACTGTGTCAACTTCAAACGGATCCGTCCCCATTGACTTAGGCTACTTTCACACCTGCGTTTAGGTCGGATCCGTCTGGTATGTGCCCAGACGGATCCGCACCTATAATGCAAACGCTTAGATCCGTTCAGAACGGATCCGTTTGCATTACCATGAACAAAAAAAGTAAGTCTGGACGGATCCGTTTGCCTCCGCACGGCCAGGCGGACACCTGAACGCTGCAAGCTGCGTTCAGGTGTCCGCCTGCTGAGCGGAGGACAAACGGAGCCAGACTGATGCATTCTGAGCGGATCCGCATCCATTCAGAATGCATTAGGGCTGGACGGATCCGTTCGGGGCCGCTTGTGAGCACCTTCAAACGGAACTCACAAGCGGAGCCCGGAACGCTAGTGTGAAAGTAGCCTAAATCTGTCATTACTGCTGTGCCAGTACTAGTGTAATACGGTACCTAAATAGATAGCCAGATAGTGTTAGGTGTCTGTAAAAAAAGGCCTGAATTTGAATTCAATACATTGGGCCAAATAATATTTTTCTTATTGTGGTGAACGGTAACAATGAGGAAAACATCTAGTAAGGGACGCGGACATGGTCGTGGTGGCGTTAGTGGACCCTCTGGTGCTGGGAGAGGACGTGGCCGTTTTGCCACAGCCACACGTCCTAGTGTACCAACTACCTCAGGTCCCAGTAGCCGACAGAATTTACAGGGATATTTGGTGGGGCCCAATGCCGTTCTAAGGATGGTAAGGGCTGAGCAGGTACAGGCATTAGTCAATTGGGTGGCCGACAGTGGATCCAGCACGTTCACATTATCTCCCACCCAGTCTTCTGCAGAAAGAGCACAGATGGCGCCTGAAAACCAAGCCCATCAGTATGTCACATCACCCCCATGCATACCAGGGAAACTGTCTGAGCCTCAAGTTATGCCGCAGTCTCTTATGCTGTTTGAAGACTCTGCTGGCAGTGTTTCCCAAGGGCATCCACCTAGCCCTTCCCCAGGGGTGGAAGACATAGAATGCACTAACGCACAACCACTTATGTTTCCTGATGATGAGGACATGGGTATACCACCTCAGCACGTCTCTGATGATGACGAAACACAGGTGCCAACTGCTGCGTCTTTCTTCAGTGTGCAGACTGAACAGGAGGTCAGGGATCAAGACTGGGTGGAAGACGATGCAGGGGACGATGAGGTCCTAGACACCACATGGAATGAAGGTCGTGCCACTGACTTTCACAGTTCGGAGGAAGAGGCAGTGGTGAGACCGAGCCAACAGCGTAGCAAAAGAGGAAGCAGTGGGCAAAAGCAGAACACCCGCCGCCAAGAGACTCCGCCTGCTACTGACCGCCGCCATCTGGGACCGAGCACCCCAAAGGCAGCTTCAAGGAGTTCCCTGGCATGGCACCTCTTCAAACAATGTGCTGACGACAAGACCCGAGTGGTTTGCACGCTGTGCCATAAGAGCCTGAAGCGAGGCATTAACGTTCTGAACCTTAGCACAACCTGCATGACCAGGCACCTGCATGCAAAGCATGAACTGCAGTGGAGTAAACACCTTATAAACAAGGAACTCACTCAGGCTCCCCCTGCTACCTCTTCTGCTGCTGCCGCCTCGGCCTCTTCTGCTGCTGCCGCCTCGGCCTCTTCCTCCACCTCTGGAGGAACATTGGCACCTGCCGCCCAGCAAACATGGGATGTACCACCAACACCACCACCTGCGTCACCAAGCATCTCAACCATGTCACACGGCAGCGTTGAGCTCTCCATCTCACAAACATTTGAGAGAAAGCGTAAATTCCCACCTAGCCACCCTCGATACCTGGCCCTGAATGCCAGCATTTCTAAACTACTGGCCTATGAAATGCTGTCATTTAGGCTGGTGGACACAGACAGCTTCAAACAGCTCATGTCGCTTGCTGTCCCACAGTATGTTGTTCCCAGCCGGCACTACTTCTCCAAGAGAGCCGTGCCTTCCCTGCACAACCAAGTATCCGATAAAATCAAGTGTGCACTGCGCAACGCCATCTGTGGCAAGGTCCACCTAACCACAGATACGTGGACCAGTAAGCACGGCCAGGGACGCTATATCTCCCTAACTGCACACTGGGTAAATGTAGTGGCGGCTGGGCCCCAGGCGAAGAGCTGTTTGGCGCACGTCCTTCCGCCCGCCAAGGATCGCAGGGCAACATTCTTTGCCTCCTGTCTCCTCCTCCTCCTACTCAGCTTCCTCCTCCTCTTCTTCCACCTGCTCATCCAGTCAGCCACACACCTTCACCACCAACTTCAGCACAGCCCGGGGTAAACGTCAGCAGGCCATTCTGAAACTCATATGTTTGGGGGACAGGCCCTACACCGCACAGGAGTTGTGGCGGGGTATAGCACAACAGACCGACGAGTGGTTGCTGCCGGTGAGCCTCAAGCCCGGCCTGGTGGTGTGCGATAATGGGCGAAATCTCGTTGCAGCTCTGGGACTAGCCGGTTTGACGCACATCCCTTGCCTGGCGCATGTGCTGAATTTGGTGGTTCAGAAGTTCATTCACAACTACCCCGACATGTCAGAGCTGCTACATAAAGTGCGGGCCGTCTGTTCGCGCTTCCGGCGTTCACATCCTGCCGCTGCTCGCCTGTCTGCGCTACAGCGTAACTTCGGCCTTCCCACTCACCGCCTCATATGCGACGTGCCCACCAGGTGGAACTCCACCTTGCACATGCTGGACAGACTGTGCGAGCAGCAGCAGGCCATAGTGGAGTTTCAGCTGCAGTACGCACGGGTCAGTCGCACTGCAGAACAGCACCACTTCACCACCAATGACTGGGCCTCCATGCGAGACCTGTGTTCCTTGTTGCGCTGTTTCGAGTACTCCACCAACATGGCCAGTGGCGATGACGCCGTTATCAGCGTTACAATACCACTTCTATGTCTCCTTGAGAAAATATTTAGGGCGATGATGGAAGAGGAGGTGGCCCAGGAGGAGGAGGAGGAGGAAGAGGGGTCATTTTTAGTACTTTCAGGCCAGTCTCTTCGAAGTGACTCTGAGGGAGGTTTTTTGCAACAGCAGAGGCCAGGTACAAATGTGGCCAGACAGGGCCCACTACTGGAGGACGAGGATGAGGAGGAGGTGGAGGAGGATGAGGATGAAGCATGTTCACAGCGGGGTGGCACCCAACGCAGCTCGGGCCCATCACTGGTGCGTGGCTGGGGGGAAATGCAGGACGATGACGATACGCCTCCCACAGAGGACAGCTTGTCCTTACCTCTGGGCAGCCTGGCACACATGAGCGACTGCATGCTGCAGTGCCTGCGTAACGACAGCAGAGTTGCCCACATTTTAACGTGTGTGGACTACTGGGTTGCCACCCTGCTGGATCCACGGTACAAAGACAATGTGCCCACCTTACTTCCTACACTGGAGCGTGATATGAAGATGCGCGAGTACAAGCGCACGTTGGTAGACGCGCTACTGAGAGCATTCCCAAATGTCACAGGGGAACCAGTGGAAACCCAAGGCGAAGGCAGAGGAGGAGCAAGAGGTCGCCAACGCAGCTGTGTCACGGCCAGCTCCTCTGAGGGCAGGGTTAGCATGGCAGAGATGTGGAAAAGTTTTGTCACCACGCCACAGCTAACTGCACCACCACCTGATACGGAACGTGTTAGCAGGAGGCAACAATTCACTAACATGGTGTACCTGTGCACACCCCTCCACGTACTGACTGATGGTTCGGCCCCATTCAACTTCTGGGTCTCCAAATTGTCCACGTGGGCAGAGCTAGCCTTTTATGCCTTGGAGGTGCTGGCCTGCCCGGCGGCCAGCGTTTTGTCTGAACGTGTATTCAGCACGGCAGGGGGCGTCATTGCAGACAAACGCAGCCGCCTGTCTACAGCCAATGTGGACAAGCTGACGTTCATAAAAATGAACCAGGCATGGATCCCACAGGACCTGTCCATCCCTTGTGCAGATTAGACATTAACTACCTCCCCTTAACCATATATTATTGTACTCCAGGGCACTTCCTCATTCAATCCTATTTTTATTTTCATTTTACCATTATATTGTGGGGCAACCCAAAGTTGAATGAACCTCTCCTCTGTCTGGGTGCCGGGGCCTAAAAATATCTGACAGTGGCCTGTTCCAGTGGTGGGTGACATGAAGCCTGATTTTCTGCTATGACATGAAGACTGATTTTCTTCTGAGTCGCTGACATGAAGCCTGAATCTCTGTTATGGGACCTCTCTCCTCTGGCTGGGTGCCGGGGCCTAAATTATATGACAATAGACTGTTCCAATGTTGGGTGACGTGAAGCATGATTCTTTGCTATGACATGAAGACTGATTCTCTGATGACATGAAGCCTGAATCTCTGTTCTGGGCCCTCTCTCCTCTGCCTGGGTGCCGGGGCCTAAATATCTGACAATGGACTGTTCCAGTGTTGGGTGACGTGAAGCCTGATTCTCTGCTATGACATGAAGACTGATTCTCTGCTGACATGAAGCCAGATTCTCTGCTATGGGACCTCTCTCCTCTGCCTTTGTGCCGGGGCCTAAATATCTGACAATGGACTGTTCCAGTGGTGGGTGACGTGAAGCCTGATTCTCTGCTATGACATGAAGACTGATTCTCTGCTGACATGAAGCCAGATTCTATGTTATGGGACCTCTCTCCTCTGCCTGTGTGCCGGGGCCTAAATATCAGAGAACCGGGCGGCAGGGAAAAAGCCCAGGATTGCGCGTCCCCTTTCAGCAAAGACATGACGATATCCACCCTCTGATCCTCATCACCTGATGAAAATGGGCACAATCGAAAGTACAACTTACATGATTCCTTGAAACAGAAAAAATCATCAGTACACCCTGCAAATTTCTCCGGAAGAGCGACTTTAGGCTCCCCAACAATTTGACCTGTACCTGAAGCCAACACCCTCTGACACTGTGTGACCGTACTACGTAGATCCGCAACCTCAAGGGACAAACCCTGCATGCGGTCAACCAGTGCATCAATTGACACCATCACAAAAACACTGAGAAATGGCGGTCACAGTAGGGCGGATTATAATGTCACTACGGACGTGCACAGTTTAACAGATAACACACCAACCAGGCTCTGGACGAGAGACAGGGGAAGGGTCACCTCCTAGTTTATCTCTGACCTCTTTCCCTGCAATGCTCAGCCCACAGACAAACCTTGAAGGTAGATTTGCTGTGTCCTCCGGCCTATACTAACAGAACCCTGAACTCCCTGAGATGGTGAAATGGGGAGAAAGGAGCAGCCTGCTCGCACAGAACCTGGATGGGATAGATGACACAAAACAACCAAACTAGAAATGACACTTATCTGCTGAGAGCAGGAACAAACAGCCAACCTTCCCTCCAAACTTCCCAGACCATAATGAACAGTATAATCCGCTCAGAGCACTTAGCTGGAGACCATTTAAACTAATGACTCCACCCAGTGCACCTGATGCGAGGCGGATCCAGCACAACATCAAAACAAATACTAGACTCGTGCTGCAATCCTGGCTGACCTCCGCACATCGTCAGAGTGTGGCATGACAGTATCATTTTTGCTGGATGAGATGACGGTTTGATTGACACTATTTTTGGGTGCATATGACATTTGATCGCTTGCTATTACACTATTTATTTTACGGTGTTCACCTTAGGGGTTAGGTCATGTGATAATTTTATAGAGCCAGTCGATACGGATGCAGCTATACCTAATATGTCTACTTTTCTTTTTTTCCCTATTGTTTACAACTTTTTTCACTTTACTTTCGGAAAAGGACGCATTTTTTTTTTTTTTTTACTTGAAACTTTTATTTTTTTGTAAAACTTAATCGGGCTGCCTTCCCTGCCATCAGGTCCCTGTTACAGCACCCAATGGCCACACCGCACCCAGCATGATCCCACACGCGCCACGGTTAGCGCTGACCGCAGCAGTGCGAGGGTTGATGCACCGGCATCGGTGTCTTTACCAATGTCGACGCATACAGAAGGGGTCCGTCAATCAGTGACTGCCGAACTCCTGCCGCTGATTGGGCAGGTGCAGATCCTGCACCTGCCTGATCAGCCCGCTGCACAAGTACGGCGCTGGTCCTTAAGTCACGTCCACCCACCAGAGCCGTACATGTACGGTGCGAGTCCTTAAGGGGTTAATGAGGCCCTAAGCCTATGGGTCTGCCAGTCCACATAAGCATGAGATTTGGTAATAGGTTTATGGCACTTCCCCACTTAGTTTACTTTGGGCCATATTGGCAGCTGGTTTAAAAAATATATATAAATGAAATTCTTGGCTTTTGACAAGTACTTTTTTGCATTTATTTTACTTGTATTTTTTTCAGACTTTTTTCCTACAGAGAAGTCTATGGGAAAAATACTACACCCAGTGCATGCTGCTATTAAAGGGAACCTGTCACCTGGATTTGGGGTATAGAGCTGAGGACATGGGTTGCTAGATCACCACTTTCACATCTGCAATATCCAGTCCCCATAGCTCTCTGAGCTTTTATTGTGTCAAAAAAAACGATTTTATAGATATGCAAATTAACCTTAGATGAGGCCTGTCTCCTCCATGCTTGAGAGATGAGTCCAGCGTTCTCTGACTCTGAGCCCAGCCACACCCACTGTGAAGGAGCTCATCACCACCCCGCATCCTCCGAATCTCCACCTTGCTCCCCGACGTCACAAAGCTAAAGCGCCATAATCTCGCGATGCGCGAGCTAGCGCATTCGCAGTTCGTTCCCTGAGGCTGATGCCAGCACAGGGAAGGAACACTATGCTGACACTGCGCATGCGCTAGCTTGTGCATTGCGAGATTACGGTGCTCTAGCTTTTTCACGTCGGAAGCAAGGAGGAGATTCGGAGGATGCGGGGCGGTGCTGGGTTCCTTCACAGTGGGTGTGGCTGGGCTCTGGAAACGTTAGTAGCCTCATTTACATATATATAAAATCATTTTTTTGACACAATAGAAGCACAGAGAGCTATGGGGAATGGATATTTGGATATTGTTGATGTGCTAGCGGCGATCTAGAAGCCCTTGTCCTCAGCTCAATACCTAAAATCCAGGTGAAAGGTTCCCTTTAAAAAAAAAAATCCAAAATGCAGTGTTTGTAAGCCATTTTATGATTTCTTATTGGCCTTTAGCATATGTTCATATAAGTGATTTTGCCATCAGAAATTTGTTGTGAATATACCTAGCAGTGGATATGTAGCATCTGTCTCCTATTGTTTTTAAAAGAAAGCTGCGCTGCCATTCACACTGTTGGTGGTTTAAAGTCACTAGAAATGTTCTTATTTGGAGGAGACATATGATCAGAGTAGTTGTCACTTACCTTCCCCCACTTCTCTTGGCAAAATATTCAAAATCCATTACTTCCTGTACTTGGATATCAATGACTTATCATCAAGGTTAAGGATGTAATCAATGTTGGATCCGTGTGGGTTTGACATTTGGTACCCCCTAAAACAGCTGTTTTTGAAACTATATATTTGGCAGAAGCCTCTACCCACTGTGTAGTTTCTGGTGCCGGTGTACTGCAGTTCAACTCCCATTCACTTGGCACGGCCACTACACAGTGTATGGAAACTTTTTCTTCAGGTTCCTGTCCACAGTATAGTTTCCAGCACCAGCAGCTGCCAGCCGATCATGGAGATGCCAGATATTGGACCTCCACTGATCTGATATTGATGACTAGTGTTGAGCTCGAATATTCGAATAGCGAATATTAATCGCGAATATCGCAACTTCGTAAATTTGCGAATATTACGAATCTAGTGCTATATATTCGCTATATCGAATATTCGTCATTTTTTAACATCTGAAATCATGATTCCTCCCTGATTCTTTCTTGTGGGTCATGAGTCATTGGCCCACAAGCAACTTAAGCAGGAAGGAATCATGTTTTCATATGGGAAAAAAAATTACCAATATTGTAGAAAAACAATATATAGCAATATAGTGAATATTCGTAAAATACACATATAGACTGCAATTTAGCTAATATAATGCTATAGTATTTTTTTTTAATAGTGTATTTTTTTAATAAATAGAATTTTCACATTATTCTAAATAACGAATATATTTGCTATATTGCTATAACTTCGTCTTTTTGAATATTACGAATATTCTAAAAAACAAAGTTATAGCAATATAGCGAATATTCGTAAAATACACATATAGACTGCAATTTAGCTAATATAATGCTATAGTATTTTTTTTTAATAGTGTAAATCTTTTCCAAAACTGAAGTTCAGAAGAGGCAAAAAAAATTGGACAAAAAAAAAAAAGATTATGGCACTATATTAGCTAAATTAGTCTATATGTGTATTTTACGAATATTCGTTATATTGCTATAACTTCGTTTTTTAGAATATTTGTAATATTCTAAAAGACAAAGTTATAGCAATATAGCGAATATTCGTAAAATACACATATAGAATGCAATTTAGCTAATATAGTGCTATAGTATTTTTTTTTTAATAGTGTACATTTTTTTCCAAAATTGAAGTTCAGAAGAGGCAAAAAAAATTAGACAAAAAAAAAGATTATAGCTAAATTACAGTGTATATGTGTATTTTATGAATATTCTCTATATTGCTATAACTTCGTTTTTTAGAATATTACGAATATTCTAAAAAACGAAGTTATAGCAATATAGCGAATATTCGTAAAATACACATATTAGCCTAGCCATAGGAAAGTTGCCTTATACAGTTAAAAGAAAATTCACAATACGCAAAAAATTTTATCGCATATTATTCGCGATAAATCGAATATGGAACCTCCCGCTCATCACTATTGATGACCTATTCTGGGGATAAGCCATCAGTATATAATTAAAATAATAATGAAATTTTTACTCCAACCTGACTTTAAAAATAAAAAAATTAAGAAATAAAATAACTTTATTACTTAGATTGAGAATGTTTTTGGCTTCATTAATGTTAATATCCATTGTGATTACATTTCCATTTTAAATATTAACAACCAGTTGGCTTCTTAAAGTCTCTGTTTAATGTGTAATACAATCAATAATATATAGAGGTGCACATTAAATCATTCTGTTATGGTTGTGGCAGTGTATTACCAGTCTAATGCTTTAAGTATTTAAAGGGGTTGTCTGAGAGTTCAAAAAAACAAGGAGCAGCAAATGTCCTGAAATAATAATGGCAACAATTAAACAGTTCTCACCTCTTTAATCCCCTGCCCATCCAGTTGAGATGCACCCGTGGCCTCCCACCAGTCTTGATTTGGCCTTAGTGGCCAAAAGCACAACCTGGACATATGCACAACCAAAAACTCAAGTAGTATCAAATAAACTATTACAACAATCCACAGGCCACAATGCATACAGTAATAACAGTGACAGGTGCCAAAAATGAATCACAGGATTGTACAGTTTCTTTGTTTATATTTAAGTATTTTTTGCTTTTTCCCCTAATGCACTTGAATACCTACTTAATACCTAATTTGGCTTATTAGTGGTTCTCACTGACTGTATTTGTGTCACACTCCACTGACTCTCACTCTCACTGACTGTATATGTGTCACACTCCATTATGACAAATCTCTTTTGGCAGCCTATATACAAAGGTTCCACTGGTTTCCACTGGGGATTGAAGAGGTGAGTACAGTTTTAGTTTTTATTTTTAGGACAATTTTTTTTTTCTTTTTTAGAACTCCCGACGACTCCTTTTAGTTAAGGTCTAACAAATCTGTCCCATGGAACTTCATATAAAACAATTTTTACAGAGGTTTTCCAAAATATGTCACAAGACTGTGTCCAGTGGTAGCCAGCAGAGGTCACATGCCATATACCTCTACATCACCACTGTAGTCTTATATACAAAGAGTGGGAAGAGATGGGAGAACATCACTGGAGAAAAGGGTGAATATAGGATTATGTTTTATTTTATGTAATTGACTGGCATGGGGGATTTATTTTATTAAATTTTTTTTAACTCAGACAACCCCTCTAAAAAAATTTTGTATGAACTGAGAAAATTTGTCAGACTTTTTCCAGAAACAGGACCCCTGGGCTGTTTCTGATATTGCAGCTACATCTCACTCACTGTTTCAATAACAGACGCAGCTCATGGACAGAAGAGGTGCTGTTTCCGTTTCTTTCATACAATCCTTTTGGTATACTGCTGTCTGAATAATAGTCATTTGTAAAGATTAGATGACATATAGAGAACGGAAATAGAATTCCCCTTGGCTGCTACCTTTGGTGCTGTCAATAGAATAGACATAGACAGATGTAGCAATTGTTATCGTGACATTAGACATGTTAAATGCACAGTAGTAGCAAACCATAAATGGAATCTGTCACCATATACCTCAAAGCAAAACATTCGTCCTGTGTAGATGTGTGCTTGTAAGTTGAAAGAAATGCACTTGGTCCCATGTTGCTATGTGATCCCAATTTTGAGGAATATACTGTACCTTTTGTAGTTTATGCAAATTAGCCACAGGTGCAAACAGGGCTTTGCCGTTGCACCTCATTTCACCTGAAGCCCCAGTTGCTTGCCTCCCCCTTGCTTTGACTGACAGGGCCAAGCACTGTAGAAGTATTCACACCTAGCCCTGAAATCTTGCGGCTGTGCTGTACAGGGTGCATCTACCCGGGGATCTCCAGGCCTGTACTTTGCAGTCACAAGATTTCAGTGCCAGGCATAAGTAAGTCTACATTGCCTTGCCCTGTCAGTAAAAGCAGGAAGGGGGGCACAGCCGGCACATAAAGTGATTTGCACTCAGGGTCTATTTTCCATATTCCAACATAGTTCTCCGAACTGGAGTCACATATCAACATGGGACCAAGTATTTCTTTTCCACTGACAAGCACACAACAATGCAAAAGAAACACAGAGCGCAAACTTAGAGCTATACCCCAAAAACAAATAGTTGAGACAAGGTCAAGGTACAGTATTGCTCACTTACTGTCACAACAACCAGAAAGCATGTATGGCCATTAGCATTAGCATGAGGATTGCTAGCTGCCCCAGTCATCCACATCAGGACGGTGAAGCTTGTGGTCCAGAATTGGAGAAGATACAGGGTACAAGGTGACTTTAGTCCATTTTTTCCTCTAAAATATTCCATACATAAATTAATATAAAATGACAACACTCATAGTGAAAAAAAAAGCAAAAAACAGAAAAGCAATAGATAAGTCCAAATAACGTGTTTTGGGAAGCAGCCCCTTTCATCATATCACGGATAGATCAGAAGAAGGGTCTGCATCCGGAAATGCATTATTTGGACTTTTATATGCATTAATGTATGGAATATTTAATAGCAAACACTGGGTGAAGGCAATTTTTTTTTTTCTTGTTCCAAGCGTACGTCTACACAGTCTATAGGTTTTATTTCCAGGTGTTTGGTGACAGATTATTTCTAACTTAACTTTTTAAATGGCAGTTGTGTAAAGTGTACACATAATGTTTGCTACATCTGTGTATTTAATGTGTTAAGAGTGATGTTAACACTTGCTACATCAGTATTATTATGGTACGGATGGAGTAGAGTTAACACTCCTGTTTTCGGAGATTTCTGAGTTGTGTTATCTAATCTAAGCAAACACCTTCAATGGCTTTTCAATGGCTTTTGTCTCAAGATAACGCGATGAGTTAAGAAAATTGAGTTAAGAGCTCGAGCTCTAACCCTGCTACATCTGTATCTCTGTGTAGTTCTCATAATCAGAAGTAGCCTTCTCCAATGAAGTCAATCTACACTGACTAATTGCTGGCACTATACACAATATGTCAAAGGAGAGAACAGCTGTGGGGAACTTTGGGGGAGACTTATCAAAACTAGTGTAAAGGAAAACAGGCTTAGTTTCCCATAGGAGCTCTGAAAAATAAAAGTTGGAATCTGATTGGTTGCAACTTGCTATGTTTAACTAATGTTAAGTTCACACTTCACTTATTTGATCACTTATTTCGATCAGTTATTGTGAGCCAAAACCAGGTGTGGGTAAAAAACACAGAACAGGTGCAAATCTTCCCATTCGACCTTAACTCTGTGTAGGCTTCACTAGTGGTTTTGGCTCACAATAACTGATGGAAATAACTGAAGTGTGAAATTGGCCTTAGCTACCATAGTTTTCTTTTACACTAGTTTTGCTAAATCTCCTCCTTCGTTTTCTGCCTGTCTGTATTACCGACACCATCACTGCATGAAAAAGGAGCAAAAGTAGCATAACAGAGAACGGTTACATATGCAATAACCCACTGTACAAATTTAACTTTTGCTTTAACTCTTTACCCCAAATGAATGCACCATGCTTGATGTGTTTCTTCTAGAAAACTCATTAAATTTACAAGGCAATAGAAAAGGAATTGCCAAATTATCTGGATGAAGTGATGCAATTTCACGATGCATTATGGAAGTTGTCAGCGGGCGCACATAAAGACGTTTTAACCAGTTTGACTGGCAACAAGCACAATGCCACAAGCCAAAGTCATAATGTTATTTGCACTGATATATACTCACAATGTTTTGCTATAATTTTTATTCCTATGTGAATTTGCATGAATGTTGTTGTACAGCATACTGGACCTCCAGTAGCAGTGGATCTGACCAAGGAACAAATGCAATTATTAAATGTATGTATAGTTCATTGTTTTCTTTCAATTGGGTCATGGTGTGATATAATGATATACTTTAAATGTGACACGCACCATGCAAGACAGATTTTATATTTATATTCTTAATTTTTTGGCTTGGGCTTCTTTCAAATCATTCTTTATTTACAGTTTTGCTTTCACATTGCTATACTGGCATTGCTCTCCATGTTGCATTGATCATCATGTGACCCAGAAAACTGTAGTTAGGCACCTCCCGAGGTAGTCCAGAAACATCCTCTTCCGTGGATTGTCCTTATGTGTTAAGGAAAAAGTCCCAGTTCCCTGATTCCAAGTATTGTCTGAGCAAATGGTAGTTTTTTTTTTCTATTGCAAAGATCAGATTTAACAAAATGATAGTGTCTTTGGTGAGACTGAATTGACATCTGCATGTCCCAATAGTTTGATTCGATTATCATTCATGGCTGAATCCCTTGCTTCTTCTTTATCTTGACTGCGGTTAAGAAGGCAATGTCTAGCACTTTTAAGGCTCCTCATTCCACTTTCCAGAGGTGTCTTGGAAATATAGATATCCATACCGTAATCCATCGTTCATGATCTGAAAACTCAGTACTGGTCTACAGAAGTAGAACTATTTCCAGGTTGCTATTCACCAAACATAGATTGTAGCAAGTAAGTGGGGAACCAATTTCTATCAATGAAGGAATCCAGGTCTTCTTAGAGTTTCCACTCCTGTAATTGTTGCCCGTGGTAAACTATCTGATGTATCTTCTAGCAGTGAAGTATTTTTATGAAGGCTTTTCTAAATTCGATATTAAATGTGGTATAAATAATAGGGTTGATCGCACTGTTAACGTATCCAAGCCAAGTGAATGCACTGTACAATACCGGTGGGATTTTACAGTCGCAATGCATATTTAGGATGTGGGTTATGAAGAAAGGAAACCAACAGACAATGAAGACCCCTGAGGAAATACAACATATTATATTATTTGGGTTACATTAAAAGGTACAAGATAATAATTTATGCTAACCATACAACTGCTGCTATAGAAAGGGGTAGTAGTAAAGGGATTGTCTCACTTCAACAAATGGCATTTACTATGCAAAATTAACACAAGGCCCTTACTAATGTATTGTAATTACTTACTAATATTATATTTTATTTTAAAGCCATGCATGACTTCAGGTGTGGCTAACTCGATGGGTATACCTTACATAGCCAGACAATTGTTTTGGACAGTATTGTGAGATATAAATCCCCTAAAAAAATAAAATACTACATTAGAATCAATAGGCATTGCATATTGTGGAATTCAATTTGATCTGAAAACAAGGCTGTAGAGCTGGCTGAGTCTTATATTTTGGAAAATAATATTTTTATGGTTAGATTGAAGAGCAACATTTTATGAAACATCTGCATTAGTAAAAAAAACACAGAGAAGGGATCAGCAAACTTCGGAACTCCAGCTGCAGGTGAAACTACAATTCCTAGCATGTACACTTTCTTGACTGTTCTTGTAATTTCCAAAAAAATGAAAGTTGGATTCTGATTTGTAGTTTCAGAACAGCTGGAGTGCCAAAGGTTGCTGATCCCTGTCCTAGAGTCTGTATATAAATCCACATATGAATGATAGCTGGACAACATTTAGAAAGCAGGGTGGAGGAAAGAGTGCAATGGAGGCTAGCCCTGATCTGGCACAGCTCAAGAAGTTTGCAAGGTTGACAGATGAGGGGGATGTCAGCTAAGGGAGAGCATTGTTGCAGCAAGATACTTCCTCTGCCAGTCAGGGGAATGTCAGCTCCAGTAAACAGGGAACCAGGAGAGCAGGGCAGGCCAGACAAGTGCTGGTAGTGGGAGACTCCATTATTAGGAGTACAGATAGGGCGATCTGTCACAAAAACCAGGATTGTCGAATGGTGTATTATCTTCCTGGTGCTCAAACTCCACATATGGTGGATTGGGTTGATGGGTTACTGGGAAGTGCTGGCATTCATGGTCCACATTGGAACCAATGACAGTTAGAGGTAGGTGGAAGATCCTGATTTAGGATCTCAAACGTAGTATTTTCTGAAATACTACCTGTACCACAAGCCGTGCAGCATTAGGGAGATTAACAAGTGGCTGGTTTAGAAAGGAGGAGTTTGGGTTCCTTGAAAACTGGTCTGACTTCTCTGTCAGCTACAGGCTCGATCATAGGAATGGGCTGCACCTTAATGGGGAAAATACAGCTGTTTTGGGGAGAAGTTGATTAGAAGGTTGGAGGAGTGTTTAACCTAGGGACTGGGGAGGAGGGTAATTACATCATAGAAGGGGTAAATAGAGATAGAGAACTGGGGGAGGAATAGAGGGAGGGACTAGAACAGTTAGAAACTGGTGTAGGGTAAGAAATATACAAAAAATTCTTAATTGTATGTATATTAACCACCTCAGCCCCCAGTGCTTAAACACCCTGAAAGACCAGGCCACTTTTTACACTTCTGACCTACACTACTTTCACCATTTATTGCTCGGTCATGCAACTTACCACCCAAATGAATTTTACCTCCTTTTCTTCTCACTAATAGAGCTTTCATTTGGTGGTATTTCATTGCTGCTGACATTTTTACTTTTTTTGTTATTAATCGAAATTTAACGATTTTTTTGCAAAAAAATGACATTTTTCACTTTCAGTTGTAAAATTTTGCAAAAAAAATGACATCCATATATAAATTTTGCTCTAAATTTATTGTTCTACATGTCTTTGATAAAAAAAAAATGTTTGGGTAAAAAAAAAATGGTTTGGGTAAAAGTTATAGCGTTTACAAACTATGGTACAAAAATGTGAATTTCCGCTTTTTGAAGCAGCTCTGACTTTCTGAGCACCTGTCATGTTTCCTGAGGTTCTACAATGGCCAGACAGTACAAACACCCCACAAATGACCCCATTTCGGAAAGTACACACCCTAAGGTATTCGCTGATGGGCATAGTGAGTTCATAGAACTTTTTATTTTTTGTCACAAGTTAGCGGAAAATGATGATTTTTTTTTTTTTTTTTTTTTTCTTACAAAGTCTCATATTCCACTAACTTGTGACAAAAAATAAAAACTTCCATGAACTCACTATGCCCATCACGAAATACCTTGGGGTCTCTTCTTTCCAAAATGGGGTCACTTGTGGGGTAGTTATACTGCCCTGGCATTCTAGGGGCCCAAATGTGTGGTAAGGAGTTTGAAATCAAATTCTGTAAAAACTGACCAGTGAAATCCGAAAGGTGCTCTTTGGAATGTGGGCCCCTTTGCCCACCTAGGCTGCAAAAAAGTGTCACACATCTGGTATCTCCGTATTCAGTAGAAGTTGGGGAATGTGTTTTGGGGTGTCATTTTACATATACCCATGCTGGGTGAGATAAATATCTTGGTCAAATGCCAACTTTGTATAAAAAAATGGGAAAAGTTGTCTTTTGCCAAGATATTTCTCTCACCCAGCATGGGTATATGTAAAAAGACACCCGAAAACACATTCCCCAACTTCTCCTGAATACGGAGATACCAGATGTGTGACACTTTTTTGCAGCCTAGGTGGGCAAAGGGGCCCATATTCCAAAGAGCACCTTTCGGATTCCACTCGTCATTTTTTACAGAATTTGATTTCAAACTCCTTACCACACATTTGGGCCCCTAGAATGCCAGGGCAGTATAACTACCCCACAAGTGACCCCATTTTGGAAAGAAGAGACCCCAAGGTATTCGCTGATGGGCATAGTGAGTTCATGGAAGTTTTTATTTTTTGTCACAAGTTAGTGGAATATGAGACTTTGTATGAAAAAAAAAAAATATATAAAAAAAATCATCATTTTCCACTAACTTGTGACAAAAAATAAAAAATTCTAGGAACTCGCCATGCCCCTCACGGAATACCTTGGGGTGTCTTCTTTCCAAAATGGGGTCACTTGTGGGGTAGTTATACTGCCCTGGCATTTTCCAGGGGCCCTAATGTGTGGTAAGTAGGTAAATGACCAGTGAAATCCAAAAGGTGCTCTTTGGAATATGGGCCCCTTTGCCCACCTAGGCTGCAAAAAAGTGCCACACATGTGGTATCTCCGTACTCAGGAGAAGTTGGGGAATGTGTTTTGGGGTGTCTTTTTACATATACCCATGCTGGGTGAGAGAAATATCTTGGCAAAAGACAACTTTTCCCATTTTTTTATACAAAGTTGGCATTTGACCAAGATATTTATCTCACCCAGCATGGGTATATGTAAAATGACACCCCAAAACACATTCCCCACCTTCTCCTGAGTACGGAGATACCAGATGTGTGACACTTTTTTGCAGCCTAGGTGGGCAAAGGGGCCCATATTCCAAAGAGCACCTTTCGGATTTCACTCGTCATTTTTTACAGAATTTGATTTCAAACTCCTTACCACACATTTGGGCCCCTAAAATACCAGGGCATTATACCTACCCCACAAGTGACCCCATTTTGGAAAGAATAGACCCCAAGGTATTCGCTGATGGGCATAGTGAGTTCATGGAAGTTTTTATTTTTTGTCACAAGTTAGTGGAATATGAGACTTTGTATGAAAAAAAAAAAAAAAAAAAAAAAATCATCATTTTCCACTAACTTGTGACAAAAAAAAAAAAATTCTAGGAACTCGCCATGCCCCTCACGGAATACCTTGGGGTGTCTTCTTTCCAAAATGGGGTCACTTGTGGGGTAGTTATACTGCCCTGGCATTTTCCAGGGGCCCTAATGTGTGGTAAGTAGGTAAATGACCAGTGAAATCCTAAAGGTGCTCTTTGGAATATGGGCCCCTTTGCCCACCTAGGCTGCAAAAAAGTGTCACACATCTGGTATCTCCGTACTCGGGAGAAGTTGGGGAATGTGTTTTGGGGTGTCTTTTTACATATACCCATGCTGGGTGAGAGAAATATCTTGGCAAAAGACAACTTTTCCCATTTTTTTATACAAAGTTGGCATTTGACCAAGATATTTATCTCACCCAGCATGGGTATATGTAAAATGACACCCCAAAACACATTGCCCAACTTCTCCTGAGTACGGCGATACCAGATGTGTGACACTTTTTTGCAGCCTAGATGCGCAAAGGGGCCCAAATTCCTTTTAGGAGGGCATTTTTAGACATTTGGATACCAGACTTCTTCTCACGCTTTGGGGCCCCTAGAATGCCAGGGCAGTATAAATACCCCACATGTGACCCCATTTTGGAAAGAAGACACCCCAAGGTATTCAATGAGGGGCATGGCGAGTTCATAGAATTTTTTTTTTTTTGGCACAAGTTAGCGGAAATTGATATTTTTTATTTTTTTCTCACAAAGTCTCCCGTTCCGCTAACTTGGGACAAAAATTTCAATCTTTCATGGACTCAATATGCCCCTCACGGAATACCTGGGGGTGTCTTCTTTCCGAAATGGGGTCACATGTGGGGTATTTATACTGCCCTGGCATTCTAGGGGCCCTAAAGCGTGAGAAGAAGTCTGGAATATAAATGTCTAAAAAATTTTACGCATTTGGATTCCGTGAGGGGTATGGTGAGTTCATGTGAGATTTAATTTTTTGTCACAAGTTAGTGGAATATGAGACTTTGTAAGAAAAAAAAATAATAATTCCGCTAACTTGGGCCAAAAAAATGTCTGAATGGAGCCTTACGGGGGGTTGATCAATGACAGGGGGTTGATCAATGACAGGGGGGTGATCAATGACAGGGGGGTGATCAATGACAGGGGGGTGATCAATGACAGGGGTGGTGATCAATGACAGGGGTGGTGATCAATGACAGGGGGGTGATCAGGGAGTCTATATGGGGTGATAACCACAGTCATTTATCACGCCCGTGTAAGGCTTCATTCAGACGTCCGGATGCGTTTTGCGGATCCGATCCATCTATCAGTGGATCCGTAAAAATCATGCGGACGTCTGAATGGAGCTTTACAGGGGGGTGATCAATGACAGGGGGGTAATCAATGACAGGGGGGTGATCAGGGAGTCTATATGGGGTGATCACCACAGTCATTGATCATGCCCCTGTAAGGCTTCATTCAGACGTCCGGATGCGTTTTGCGGATCCGATCCATCTATCAGTGGATCCGTAAAAATCATGCGGACGTCTGAATGGAGCTTTACAGGGGGGTAATCAATGACAGGGGGGTGATCAGGGAGTCTATATGGGGTGATCACCACAGTCATTGATCATGCCCCTGTAAGGCTTCATTCAGACGTCCGGATGCGTTTTGCGGATCCGATCCATCTATCAGTGGATCCGTAAAAATCATGCGGACGTCTGAATGGAGCTTTACAGGGGGGTAATCAATGACAGGGGGGTAATCAATGACAGGGGGGTGATCAGGGAGTCTATATGGGGTGATAACCACAGTCATTGATCATGCCCCTGTAAGGCTTCATTCAGACGTCCGGATGCGTTTTGCGGATCCGATCCATCTATCAGTGGATCCGTAAAAATCATGCGGACATCTGAATGGAGCTTTACAGGGGGGTGATCAAGGAGTCTATATGGGGTGATCACCACAGTCATTGATCATGCCCCTGTAAGGCTTCATTCAGACGTCCGGATGCGTTTTGCGGATCCGATCCATCTATCAGTGGATCCGTAAAAATCATGCGGACGTCTGAATGGAGCTTTACAGGGGGGTAATCAATGACAGGGGGGTGATCAATGACAGGGGGGTGATCAGGGAGTCTATATGGGGTGATAACCACAGTCATTGATCATGCCCCTGTAAGGCTTCATTCAGACGTCCGGATGCGTTTTGCGGATCCGATCCATCTATCAGTGGATCCGTAAAAATCATGCGGACATCTGAATGGAGCTTTACAGGGGGTTGATCAATGACAGGGGGGTAATCAATGACAGGGGGGTGATCAGGGAGTCTATATGGGGTGATCAGGGGTGATTAGGGGTGATCAGGGGCTAATAAGGGGTTAATAAGTGACGGGGGGGGGTGTAGTGTAGTGTAGTGGTGCTTGGTGGGACTTTACTGAGCTACCTGTGTCCTCTGGTGGTCGATCCAAACAAATGGGACCACCAGAGGACCAGGTAGCAGGTATATTAGACGCTGTTATCAAAACAGCGTCTAATATACCTGTTAGGGGTTAAAAAAAACACATCTCCAGCCTGCCAGCGAACGATCGCCGCTGGCAGGCTGGAGATCAACTCTCTTACATTCCGTTCCTGTGAGCGCGCGCGCCTGTGTGCGCGCGTTCACAGGAAATCTCGCGTCTCGCGAGAGGACGCGCCGGCGCGTCCAGGAGGAATGAATCAACCACCTCCAGGACGCGTCTGTGCGTACAGCGGTCCGGAGGTGGTTAATGCAAGAAGCCTAACTAATAAAACTGGTGATTTAGAAGTACATAGTAATGTCTTAGGCAAACTATGACATAGTGGCAATAACAGAGATATGGTTGGATGACAGCTATGACTGGGTGGTTAACGTACAGGGTTACAATCTGTTTAGAAAGGATCATGAAAAAATGTCACGGATGTAGTAGGGGAGAACACCAAAAGACAATCAAGAAGGAAGAGGAAAGACACTAGGCCTCACCGCTAGGGAAGGAAAAGGGTCACCACCTATAAAACCCTGCTCCTGCCCCTAACTCCTATCCGTATGGGCACCTCTCGATGGTAGAGATACCCATACACGGGAACCTAGAAAACCCTGGTGACCCTCAGATGCCCTAAAGATAATGACAGGGCAGAGACCACCCGTTCCTTCCCAGGTGAAGGAACTAGCGTCTCACTGAGGCCTAGTAAACAACCGGGGAGAAAATACAAAACACGACAAGCGGAACACTTAACTTCAGAGGATGAAGGATGAACAGGACTTCAACACGAACCACACTCCAGCTCTTCCAAGACCAAATGAAGCTATCCCAAGCAAGGAGTGATGGGAAAAGTCAGACTGAATAGGGCGAGATAAAGGTCACATGATCCACACCTGAACAGGAGGTGTGGACATACCAGCAACACACAAAGTGAAACCAAAAGAGGCTGTCAGATCACTAATGCGTAGATAATCTTTCAGACCTTCTGAGACCTGTCACATATGTGACAGTACCCCCCCATTCTACGGGTGACCTCAGGGCACCCAGGACCGACCTTATCAGGATGAGCTCTGTGGAATGCTCTCCCCAGACGACTAGCATTAACATCGGTTGCTGGAACCCACATCCTCTCCTCTGGTCCGTACCCTCTCCAATGAACGAGATACTGGAGGGATCTCCGGAGAACTCGGTAGTCCACAATGACAGGAGCGGGAGGCAAGGAGGACGGCTTAACAGGTTCGACACATTTCTTTAGCAACGATTTATGAAATACGTTATGGATTTTCAATGCCTAAGGAAGTTCAAGATGGAAGGCTACAGGGTTAACAATGGCAGTGATCTTATATGGGCCAATAAATCTTGGGCCCAACTTCCAAGAAGGTACCTTAAGTTTAATGTTTCTTGTAGACAACCACACAGAATCACCCACTCTCAGGTCCGGACCACTCATACGTCTCCTGTCAGCCACACGCTTATACCTGTTGCCCATCTTTTTCAGGTTATTTTGGATTTTCTGCCAAATAGAAGACAAAGAAGAGGAAAATCGTTCCTCCGCAGAAATGCCGGAATTTTGAGCACCAGAAAATGTACCAAACTGTGGATGGAACCCATATGCCCCAAAAAAGTCAACTTATCAGTGATTTCCTGTCTACGGTTATTTATAGCAAACTCAGCTAACGACAAAAATGAAGACCACTCTTCCTGATTCTCTGAAACAAAACATCTCATGTAAGTCTCCAGATTCTTATTAGTGCGCTCCGTCTGTCTGTTCGACTGAGGATAAAAAGCCGAAGAGAAGGACAATTGTACACCCAGATGAGTACAGAACGCTTTCCAGAATCTGGAAACAAACTGAGTCCCTCTATCGGACACCACATCAGAGGGAATGCCATGTAGTTTCATGATGTTGTCGACAAACACCTGTGCAAGAGTTTTAGCATTGGGTAGACTAGGTAATGCAATAAAGTGTGCCATTTTACTAAAACGATCTACAACCACCAGAATCACAGTTTTTCCCGAAGAATTCGGTAAATCCATCATAAAATCCATGGACAAATGGGTCCAAGGTCTGGACGGGATGGGCAATGGAAGCAGAGATCCGGAAGGCAGAGTATGTGTCACCTTAGCACGTGCACAGGTACCACAGGCTGAAACATAGTCCTCAACACACTTACGCAACCCCGGCCACCAAAATCTGTGAGAGATGAGATGAGATCGACAGTCGATCTGCTCCCAGGGTGCCCAGCAAGCACCGTACAGTGATGTTGGTCAAACACCTTGTGACGTAATTCGGAGGGAACAAACAACTTCCCCGGAAGACAAGAGTCTGGAGCATCCTTTTGTGCCTCCAACGCCCTGGCCTCAAGATCAGGATAAAGAGCGGATATGACTACCCCTTCAGATAAAATAGGACTAGGGTCATTAGACTCACCCCTCCCAGGAAATCTACGAGACAAAGCGCCCGCCTTGACGTTCTTAACCCTAGGGTGGTAAGTGACAATGAAGTTAAATCTGGTGAAAAACAATGACCATCTTTCCTGCCTTAGGTTCAGTCGCTTAACCGACTCCAGGTAGGCCAGATTCTTGTGATCCGTAATTACCGTAATAGGGGGAATTGCTCCTTCCAACCAATGCCGCCATTCCTTGAAGGCCAACTTAATGGCCAGCAATTCCCTATTCCCCACATCATAATTCCTTTCAGCATTACAGTTTTTTAGAGAAAAATGCACATGGGTGCCATTTACTAGGTGAAGGACCTTGCGACAAGATTGCTCCTACCCCTACCTCGGACGCGTCAACCTCAACAATAAATGGCTGAGTCACGTCCGGTTGCATCAGAATAGGGGCCGAAGCAAAACATTCTTTCATAGCAGAAAAGGCCTGTAATGCCGCATCAGACTAGACAGAAATATCTGCACCCTTCCTAGTCATGTCTGTTAAAGGTTTAACCACCAATGAATAGTTCAAGATAAATTTACGGTAGTAGTTGGTAAACCCCAAAAACCGCATAAGCACTTTCAGATTTTCCGGTCGATCCCAGTCCAACACGGCACGGACCTTCTCGGGATCCATACGAAAACCTGAGGATGAGAGCAGGTAACCCAGAAATTGCACTTCCTGTACAGCAAATACACACACTTCCATCTTAGCATACAACTTATTCTCTCTTAGGATCTGCAACAACTGTCTCACATGATCCTGATGAGTCTCCATATTAGGCGAATAAATTAGTATGTCATCAAGGTATACAACGACAAACCTCCACACCAGATGATGAAAGATGTCATTGACAAAGTGTTGAAAAACCGCAGGAGCATTGGTTAACCCAAAGGGCATGACCAGGTTTTCAAAATGACCCTCAGGGGTATTAAATGCGGTCTTCCACTCATCCCCCTCCTTGATCCTTACCAGATTATATGCCCCTCTCAGATCCAACTTAGAGAACACCTTGGCACCGACAATCTGACTAAACAAATCCGGAATCAAAGGAAGGGGGTAAGGATCACGGACGGTAATACGATTGAGCTCACGAAAGTCCAGGCATGGTCTCAGGGTACCATCTTTTTTCTTTACAAAGAAAAACCCAGCAGCCACTGGGGACTTGGATGGTCTAATATGTCCCTTTGCCAAACTCTCGGTAATATACTCTTGCATGGCCTTTCTTTCGGGTTCCGAAAGATTATTCAACCGAGATTTGGGCAATTTAGCTCCGGGAATAAGATTAACGGGACAGTCATACTCCCGGTGCGGAGGCAACGCCTGATTACCACTCTCAGAGAAAACATCAGAAAATTCTGAAATGAACGAGGGTACAGTTTTAGTGGTCACCATAGAGAATGATGCATTAAGACAGTTGTCCATGCAAAATTCACTCCAATCGAGAATCTGTCTCGCTTGCCAGTCGATGTTAGGGTTATGTTTGCTTAACCATGGTAAGCCCAACACCAACGGAGCAGGCAGACCCTCCAATACATAACAGGAGATAGATTCTTGATGCAAATCACCTACTCTTAAATGAATGTCGTTCACTACCTGCGACAGGCATTTTTGGGTGAGAGGTGCTGAGTCAATTTCAAAGACAGAAATACTTTTCTCGAATGCATTAGTAGTCAACCCATGAATGCGTACAAACTCTCCATCAATCAAGTAAACTCCTGCCCCAATGTCGATAAATGCTTAGATTTTCACAGTTTTGGACTCTAGCGCCACCTCGGCAGACAGGAGAAAACGGGTACTACCAGTAAAAGACAAAAGAAGGTTTTCTTGCTCCCCACCCACACCACCAATAGTAATTTGAGGATTAAAAGTTTATTTTTCTTTTTGTTTACACCTTGATGCTGCAAGTACGGACAAATGTTCACAAAATGTCCCTTTTTGACACAATAAAAGCAGACTCCTTTCACATGATCCAAGCTTTTGCCAGTAGTAGCTCCTCCTAACTGCATAGGCTCATCACAAGGCGCAACTACCAGTGTCTCTCCACCATAAGTGTGAAAGGAATAAGTACCCTTATTGGACAGTACGTCCTGAAGGTGAGGACCCCTAGATCTCTCCCTGAGGCGTCTATCTAGACGTACAGCAAGGGAAATAGCTGCCTCCAATGACACAGGATTTTCATGAAAGGCCAACACGTCCTGCAGTCTCTCAGAGAGACCCTGACAGAATAGGCTACGGAGAGCAGGATCGTTCCACTCAGTATCCATAGCCCATCTCCTAAATTCAGAGCAATAGGTCTCCGTGGAACGTTCTCCATGCCGCAAATTCCGTAACTTGGTCTCGGCCTGATAAATCCGATCCGGGTCATCGTGGATGAGACCCAAGGCTCTGAAGAATTAATCTACCGACCGGAGGGACGGTGATCCAGTGCAGAGAAAAATCCCAAGATCGGGCGTCCTCTTTAAACAATGAAATAATCATACCCACACGTTGACACTCATCCCCAGAAGAGTATGGACGCAGCTTAAAGTATAATTTACATGACTCCCTGAACCGGATGAAATTGTCACTACCCCCGGAAAACCTGTCCAGGAGAGTTCAGGACAGGCCTGGGACCCACCACCGGAACCAGCAGCCTGTGGACTCTGAATCTGCAAGACAGTTTCGTGGAGGTCTGCTACCTCCAAAGTCAGATTCTGCATCTGTTCGACCAGTGCAGACATAGTATCCATAGCTGCACAGATCAGAACAAAAATGGCGGTATCGGCTTGGGATAATGTCACGGATGTAGTAGGGGAGAACACCAAAAGACAATCAAGAAGGAAGGGGAAAGACACTAGGCCTCACCGCTAGGGAAGGAAAAGGGTCACCACCTATAAAACCCTGCTCCTGCCCCTAACTCCTATCCGTATGGGCACCTCTCGATGGTAGAGATACCCATACACGGGAACCTAGAAAACCCTGGTGACCCTCAGATGCCCTAAAGATAATGACAGGGCAGAGAACACCCGTTCTTTCCCAGGTGAAGGAACTAGCGTCTCACTGAGGCCTAGTAAACAACCAGGGGGGGGATACAAAACACGACAAGCGGAACACTTAACTTTAGAGGATGAACAGGACTTCAACACGAATCACACTCCAGCTCTTCCAAGACCAAATGAAGCTATCCCAAGCAAGGAGTGATGGGAAAAGTCAGACTAAATAGGGCGAGATAAAGGTCACATGATCCACACCTGAACAGGAGGTGTGGACATACCAGCAACACACAAAGTGAAACCAAAAGAGGCTGTCAGATCACTAATGCGTAGATAATCTTTCAGACCTTCTGAGACCTGTCACAGATGTGACAAAACCATAAGAGGGGAGGGATCTACTTTTATGCAAAGTCCTGTCTAAAAGCCCACATTCCAGAAAAATATAACTGAGGGAGTTTTTCCTAAGGGAGTGTCACTACCAGAGCTTTGGGACGTTCTCACAGCTCTGTTTCTCCACCCCTGTGATGATGTCACTACTAGAGCTGGGAGGAGTTTTCTGTTTCCTTCCTCCCAGCTGTTCCTCCTCCGTTTGATTTCCCTGCCTTTATATTCCCCCTCCTCCTATTGTAGGTGTGGATTATATTTCTCATTTGGGTTGTAGCTCTTGCTTGAGTATCTTCCCTTGTATGCTATCCTTTCACTGGACCTGTGTTCTGCTGCAGCAAGTACTCCGGATATTGCCAGCCTGTCTTTGGATCCGTCTTCACTACGGCTGCAGCCCTTCAGCTAAGTGTGCAGACATTGCTGTGCATCTGTGTGTTTTCTGACTGGATCCGAGGCGACCACGGTTCCCTCCATATACTGAGCAGGGCACCGGTGGCCGTGCCCCTTCCACTATTGTAGGGGTTACAGTGGTCATCAGTCTTAGGTACGCGGGCATGCCTCCTTCCACCATTTGGATCCGGGCATGGGCTTAGCAGCATAGGGAGAGCTTTTGAGGGTCTGACAGGGGTCACCCTTTATCCTCCCTAGTTTGGGTCCGGTCAGTAGCTCTATTTTCTGTGCATGCTCTTGTTGCTCACATACAGCCGTGACAGGGAGGCACAGAAATACCAAACTTCAAAAAAGCTAAATCTGACTAGCTTGAAGAGTCCATTAGCCTCACGAACTGGGACAATGCCCTTCAAAAGAAAATAAAAATAATGCAGCCATAAAATAGGATACACATATTTTTAAAAGCATACTAAACTCTTATTGTGAGAGGTACATACCTTATGGGAAGAAAGGGTTAGGAACAAGAAAAGAAAATGTGGATACATAGAAATGTAAAGTAAGCAATAAATGAATAAAAATAAATCATTTAAATCACTAAAACAGGAAGGTAGTGATGAAGCATTGAAAAACTAAGGCAAAAAATTGAATATGTAAAAGACAAATAAAAGCAGCCAACCTAGAGACAGAGATTCATTTCAAAAAGAGAGTAAAACAAACCCTAAAATGTTCTTCAATTATATAAATGGTAAAAAGTATAAACCTGAAAGTATTGCTCCTTTACAGAGTGATGAGGGAGGAAATGGAGAGAGTGATAAGGAGAAAGCAAATCTATTAAATATTTATTTTTCCACTGTATTCACTGAGAAAAATAAACTGTCAGATGAAATGCAGAGTTTTAAAGTAAACTCACCATTTAAAGTGCCCTGTCTGACCCAGGAATAAGTGCAGAGGTATTTTAAAAATATTAAAATAGACAAATTGCAAGGACCAGATAGCGTACATCACCATATCCTAAAAGAATTAAGTAATGTCATAGCCAGACCCTTATTTTTGATACTTAAGGACGCTATATTGACCGGGAACGTTCCACGGGACTGGCGCTTAGCATATGTGGAACAATATTCAAGAAGGGTTCAAAAACAGAGCCCGGAAAGTATAGGCCAGTAAGTTTAACATCTGTCGTGGGTAAACTGAAGGTTTTCTAAGATATGCTATTCTTAAGTATCTGAAGGAAAATAAGCAAATAACGTTGTGTCAGCATGGCTTCATGAGGGATCGCTCATGTCAAACTAATTCAATCAGTTTGTATGAGGAAGTAAGTTCTAGAGTTGTCCACGGTGAGTCTTGTATCTTGACTTCTCCAAAGCATTTGATACTATGCCACATAAAAGGCTAGTATATAATATGAGAATGTTTGGACTGGGTGGAAATGTCTGTATGTGGGTAAGTAACTGGCTCAGTGGTAGAAAACAGAGGGTACATACTGGCACATACTCAGATTGGGTCACTGTCACTACTGGGGTACCTCAGGTGTCAGTATTGGGCCCTATTCTCTTCAATATATTTACCAGTGATCTTGTAGAAGGCTTGCATAGTAAAATATAAATTTTTGCAGATGACACTAAACTATGCAAAGTAAGCATGAAAAAGGACAGTATATGGCTACAGAGGGATCTGGATAGATTGGAGGCTTGGGCAGATAAGTGGCAGATGAGGTTTAACACTGACAAATGTAAGGTTATGCAAATGGAAAGGAAAAATACATGTCACCAGTACATACTAAATGGTAAAACAATGGGTAACACTGACATGGAAAAGTACTTACAAATTTAGTGGACAGCAAACTTAACTGTAGAAACTAGTGTCAGGCAGCTGCTGCCAAGGCCAATAAGATAATGGGTTGCATCAAAAGGAGCAAAGATGCACGTGATGAGAACATAGTCCTGACACTTTACAAATCACTAGTCAGACCACACATGGAGTACTGTGTACAGTTCTGGGCTCCTATGAACAAGACCAACATAGCAGAGCTGGAGAGGGTTCAGAGGAGGGCAGCTAAAGTAATAACTGGAATGGGTGGACTACAGGACCCAGAAAGATTGTCAAAATTATCGTTATTCAGTTTAGAAAAAAGATGACTGAGGGGCGATCTAATAACTATGTATAAATGAGGAAATCATGGATTTTCCACAGCTCCTTTGGAACATGAAAGGTGGAATCTGATTGGTTGTTATGGGCAACTAAGCCAGTTCTACTTTACATCAGTTTGATAAATCTTCCCTTATGTTACTATGAATAAGAGAAGTACTCAAGTATAATAGGAAATAGGATCATCTCTATGTTCTATACAGTATGTAATACTTACCAAGTACAATGGCTAACATCTGTGTTGCTTTCTTCTCTTTTTGCTGTGAAAGTTTCCTTTTGCTCATAGTATTAAGAGAGGTCCTTGTTTTGCCATTGGGCATTGACTGAGTTTCAAAAGCCTTTGCAGGCTTGGCACTGTCTTTTGGATGGCCATTCTTCTCAGCCTTACATGGACTATCTGCTGGAGAAGGGACAGAAGTGTTGAACTGGTTTGATGCTGCTGGCACAGCCAGCTGTTGGTGGTTTGGGGAGGCTGACTTGTGCTTTGTCTTTTCTGGGGGTGATGTGCTTGAAATCATCTCCATTTCCATTTCTTCTTGATGGTTCTCTGCCTCCTGCATAGTAATAAAATATAGAACACCATATAAAATTAAATACATAATCCATCTCCAAGGTATAGCATGTTTTGAAAAGTGGTATTGGGATTACGGTAATTATAGTTTACTCAAAGACTAATCCTAGTTCCGTTAGTAGACCTTGCCATAAAGAGGACGCAGCTTCTAATCCAACAAATGTTGATTTGAAGGTTTAAGTTGGAATAGATAAAGTTAACAACGCAATGTTGTCCGATAGTGTTGAGCGCAAATATTCGAATAGCGAATATTAATCGTGAATATCGCAACTTCGCTAATTCACAAATATTTAGAATATAGTGCTATATATTAGCTATATCGAATATTCGTCATTTTTTAACATCTGAAAACATGATTCCTCCCTGCTTCTTTCTTGTGCGTCAATGAGTCATTGGCTCACAAGCAACTTAAGCAGGAAGGAATCATGTTTTCATATGGAAAAAAAATGTCGAATATTGTAAAAATCAAATATATAGCAATATAGGGAATATATTCGTTATTTTGAATATTCGCCTTTTTTTTCCAATCTGTACAGTTGTTCGCATACTCCTCCCTGACAAGCATCCCCGTCACCATGGGAACGCCTGTGGGTTAGAAAATACCATCGTATCTGAGTTTTCCCTGAGATCGTGAAAACTCAGATCCGATGGTATATTCTAACCCACAGGCGTTCCCATGGTGACGGGGACGCTTGCCGGGGAGGAGTATGCCAAAGTGGAATAACAGTACAGATTGAAAAAAAAAAAGACGAATATTCTAAATACCGTATTTTTCGCCCTATAAACGCCTATAAGACGCACCTAGGTTTTTGAGGAGGGAAATAAGAAAAAAAAAATAACCAAAAGGTGTGCTTTTGGTGGCTTTTGAATTAATGGTGGTCTGTGCATGACACTATTATGGGGGATCTGTGGATGACGCACTGTCATGTGGGGGATCTGTGGATGGCACTGTTATGGGTGACCTGTGGATGGCACTGTTATGGGTGACCTGTGGATGGCACTGTTATGGGTGACCTGTGGATGGCACTGTTATGGGGGATCTGTGGATGGCACTGTTATGGGGGATCTGTGGATGGCACTGTTATGGGGGATCTGTGGATGGCACTGCTATGGGGTGGGGGGATCTGTGGATGGCATTGTTATGGGGTGGGGGATCTGTGGATGGAACTGTTATGGGGGATCTGTGGATGGCACTGTTATGGGGGATCTGTGGATGGTACTGCTATGGGGTGGGGGGATCTGTGGATGGCATTGTTATGGGGTGGGAGATCTGTGGATGGCATTGTTATGGGGTAGGGGGATCTGTGGATGGCATTGTTATGGGGTGGGGGATCTGTGGATGGAACTGTTATGGGGGATCTGCGGATGACACTGCTATATGTCATCCACAGATCCCCCTCATAACAGTGTCCCCCAATACACCGGCCCTCTGCTCACCGAAGTATTTATAAACATGAATCCTTATCCTGTTATTAAGTTTAACTAACACTGCGCTCTCCCATGTTCACATGTTCCCCTGTATCACCACAGCACTTACGAACAAGCTTCAATAGCAGGCAGAGCGGACGGCAGCAGTAACGTCACTCACTGACGTTGTGCGCCTGCTCCACCTTCTTCATTCATAAAGTGGGCGGAGCAGGCGCTCGACATCAGTGAGTGACGTTACTGCTGCCGTCCGCTCTGCCTGCTATTGAAGCTTGTTCGTAAGTGCTGTGGGGATACAGGGGAACATGGGAACACGGGAGAGCGCAGCGTTAGTTAAACTTAATATCAGGATAAGGATTCATGTTTACAAATACTTCGGTGAGCGGCGGGGCCCGGTGTAAGAGTACAGTGACTGCACCGTGCCCCGCCCCTAGTTCCGGACTCCAGCCCCTCCTCTCTCCTGGCTCTTACATTGCAGTCTGCGATGCTGCAGCATCGCAGAATGCGATGTAAAATGGAAGCATTCGCTCCATAAGACGCAGGGGCATTTTCCCCCCACTTTTGCGAAAAATACGATAACGAATATTCTAAAACAAGAATATATAGCAATATAGCGAATATTCATAAAATACACATATAGACTGCAATTTACCTAATATAGTGCTATAAAAAAAGATAATTGCACTATATTAGCTAAATTACAGTCTATATATGTATTTTGCTAATATTCCCTATATTGCTATAACTTCACTTTTTAGAATATTCGTAATATTCTAAAAATCAAAGTTATAGCAATATAGCGAATATTCTTAAAATACACACGTAGACTGTAATGTAGCTAATATAGTGCTATAGTATTTTTTTTAATAGTGTACATTTTTTCCAAATCTGAAGTTCAGAAGAGACCCCAAAAATTTGACTATAAAAAAAAGATTATAGGACTATATTAGCTAAATTGCAGTCTACTGTATATGTGTATTTTATGAATATTTGCTATACTGCTATAACTTAGTTTTTTAGAATATTCGTCATATTCTAAAACAAGAATATATAGCAATATAGCGAATATTTGTAAAATACACATATTAGCCATAGCCATAGCCAACCAATAGGAAAGTTACCTTATACAGTTAAAAGAAAATCGCAATACGCGAATAATTAAATCGAATAATGACGAATATTCGATTTCGACGAATATTCAATCGAATATTCGCGAAATCGAATATGGCACCTCCCGCTCATCACTATTGTCCGATTCTATACTGACTGCATGTTTGAGCGATAAGGCATGATATTTTTTGATAAGAGGAGGGTAAATGGCTGCCATGCCCCTTTAGTTTTTTCTTTCGGAAGATAATAGGATAGGACAGATTGAAATGAAACCTATTTAATATCCCTGATGGAGACACTGGGCAGTGGTATAGATGTGTCCTTCTTTACCTTTCTTATTGGCTAAGCATATTCTTATCTGAGTGGTGCAAGATAGCCAGCTTAAAAATATGGCTTTGTGATATTCTGTTGGGAGATGTTAATCTATATCTGTCTATGAGCTTCCAACCAGTGCTTTTAACTGGGATTACAGCTTGTTGAGGGTTTTCATAGCATGGTGTGATAATGTATTGAATTTGTGTCAGCTAGAAATTGGAGTCTTTAACCAAATTCACTGAAAGAAAAGGGTGGACTCATCTCTGTTCAGTCACCACATACAGTATATAAGATTTTCTGCAGATTCCAATAAAATCCATTTGATATGATGACAAAAATATAACGTGTATGGCTACTTTGATATTGTTTCATCACACTATTTATCTATGTATGTGTCCCTCATTTATTTTGTCTGTATCACCACTTTACTGTGCATGCATCCTTGTGCTGATATCTGATTATTTGGGTGCTTTCATCTGGTATGGTAACTTGCAGGTGACTTGTTACCTGCACACATTTGACCTCTGGGGCCAGTACTGATGTGGGAGTATGCCGAACTAGGGGGACTGATGGGTATTGGTACCACCTCAATCTCGCCTGTTCTTGGAAAACCCCTTTTCAGCGCCAATAGTGGTAGGTCAGTGTCAAGATATTTAAGGGTACAGTGGATTTTACACAAACTTCAAAATTGTAAAAAAGTGTAATAAAATGTGTGTAGATATATAAAAAATAAAATATAAGATATATAAAAATGTACAGGCAAGGTAGGAAATTTCAAAATAGATGAGGAGATTGTGTCTCAAGTGCCTAAGAGACCGTTTTCTGTAGTGTCATACACGACATAGTGTGGTGTAGTAAGGTGAGTGAGTTGTAACAAATAAGTAAAATCTGTTTAAAAGGTTACAAGTAAATATAATAAAAAATACTGTAGTATCGTATGCTTATTTACTCACTTCACGCAAGGGGCGGTTTACCAGGATAAGCATAATACACCTGTAACACCTCCCCAGCCTGGATCGCTTCTAGAATCTTAACAGATGAAGGCAGCCAATCACACGGGTGCTTCTGTTCACTTGTCTTTATTGCAATACATGTAAAAATCCAGCTCAACGTGTTTCGGGAAAGGCACGTCCCTTCATCAGGAGCAATATTTGATCTGTCCGGGGTAGCAGGTATTTATACCCTTATTCTATTATTAAAGTGTTGTTAAAATGGCGCCTAATTGGTAAAAGGGCGCCAAAAGTACTAGGGGACCGCCCACAGGGGGAGAAAAACCGGCAAAATACGATCTGTTCGGCCGGCCGGAAGCGGAAGTATCCGGCCGCGCCTTTGCGCATGACCGGAAGTCGATGCGTTCCAGGCTGAAACGCATCGCGGCGTCCGGCCCTGTTTTTCTCTTCCCCCAGTACTGATGCCAAGGTTCCTTTAGCTTTTCTCCTGCACAGCCAAACACTTATCCACTTACTGTGCAATTAACCCTTTTATGACCGGGCCCAAAAAAGGCCTGAATGTCCAGGCAACATTTTATGATTTTGTGCACTTGGTGGTTTAGTGACAGTAGCTTTTTAATTTGTTTAACCCCTTCAGGACCCTGCCATTTTTCACCTTTAGGACCAGGCCATTTTTTACAAATCTGACATGTGTCACTTTATGTGGTGATAACTTTATAACGCTTTTACTTGTCCAGGCCATACTGAGATTGTTTTTACATCACATATTGTACTTAATTCCAGTGGTAAAATTGAGTTAAAAAAAAAAATAATTATAAAAAAATGCAAAATTTACAGAAAATTAAGAAAAAATTAGCAAATTTCCAAATTTACATTTTTCTACTTTTATATTAGATAGTAATACCTCCAAAAATTATTACTTTACATTCCCCATATGTCTACTTCATGTTTGGATCATTTTGTAAAAGCCATTTTATTTTTTGGGGATGTCAGAAGGCTTAGAAGTTTAGAAGCAAATCTTGAAATTTTTCAGAAAACCTCCAAAACCACTTTTAAAGGACCAGTTCAGGTCTGAAGTCACTTTGTGAGGCTTACATAAGTGAAACCACCCAAAAATGACCCAATTTTAGAAACTACACCCCTCAAGGTATAAAAAAACTGATTTGACAAACTTTGTTAACCCTTTAGGTATTCCACAATAACTGACATTTCAGAATTTCACTTTTTTGGCAGATTTTCCATTTTAATCATTTTTTTTTACACTAACAAAGCAAGGGTTAACAGCCAAACAAAACTCAATATTTATTGCCCTGATTATGTAGTTTACAAAAACACCCCATATGTGGTTGTAAACTGCTGTACTGTCACGACTATGGTTATGGTCGTGACTCTTAGGTCTGCATGCAGTTGCCAGCGGCCAGGATTGTTGGTTTGCCGCAGGTGAGGGCTGTGAGCATGTTGCCTCACGTGTGGTTGCCGCTGGCAACATGATGTTGTTGGCAGTGTAGCAGCCTGAGCTGGTTGCTAGGCGGCTCGTTGTCAATGCATGCGGTTGCCTCTATTAACCTGTGTTTGTATGTGTGCACTTTCCCTGTTTGGTGTGCACGGGGCTTTAGTGGTGTGTGCATTTCCCTTTTAGTGGCTTCACTACTCTGTTTGGTGTTGGAAGGGTTAACTCCCTTCCTAGTGTGTCTGAGTGGGTGTGGCTGCTTGGGCTATTTAGCTTCCTCTGGAGACCTGTAGCTAAGGGGTACTCCAGCCATGATGTATGCTGGAGTCATCCTCCTGGTCTTCTTATCCCAACTGTCCAGTGAGGGCCACCCTTGTGGTCATAAGTAATGTTTAGATGTTAAGTTTATCTTCCTGTGATGTCTCACCTTATTACAGCTATGGTGTCCTGGTTTCCTATGTGATTTGTGGTGTGTGCTGTGTCCTTTTGTGTTGGTGTGGACATCAGCACTTGTGCACGGGTTCCAGTCTCTGTGTCTGTGGCAGGTAGGAGTGGAACTGCTTTCACTTACCTGCCATATCCATATGCTGTATATGAACTCCTCACCTTGCAGCTTGGCCAGTTGAGACTCCTGTTCGTCCGTGATGTGGAGGAACAGGTCGTCTTACTCTGCTCCTACTCCAGGGATTTCCTGAGGGCTAGTAGGGATCCAAGGTTCCGAAGTATGAGTCCTCCTACCATCTGGGTTGGCTTATACGGTTAGGAGTCAGGGTCAGAATTAGGGACGTATTAGGAGGTGACCTGCTCCCTGATCCTGTCATCCTGGCCTAGCAGCTTCCCATTATCCCTTTATCCCCTTAACATCGCACGGTGGGGGGTTTCCCCCACTCATCACCGTGACATGTACGGGCACACAGTATTGTGCAGAAGGAAAGGAACGCCATATGGCTTTTGGAAAGCAGATTTCACTGGGATAATTTTAAGCTGCCATGTAAAATTTAAAGACACCCTGATGCACCCCTAGAGTAGAAACTCCAAAAAAGTGACCCCATTTTTGGAATCTACGTGATAAGGTGGCAGTTTTGTTGCTACTATTTTAGGGTACATATGATTTTTGGTTGCTCTATATTACACTTTTTGTGAGGGAAGGTAACAAAAAATAGCTGTTTTGGCACTGTTTTTATGTTTTGTGTTTTACAACCTTCATCTGACAGGTTAGATGATGTGGTATTTTTATAGAGAGGGTTGTTATGGATGCCACAATGCCAATGTATGACTACTTTTTTTGGTTGTTTGTTTCAGTTTTACATAATAAAGCATTTTTTTAGTCTCTCCACATTCTGAAAGCCATATTTTTTATTTTTTTTGGGAGACTGTCTTGTGTAGTAGCTCATATTTTTTTAGGATGAGATGACTGTTTGATTTGTACTATTTTAGGGTGTATATCACTGAGAGCTATAGTTTTTTCTGTTTTTAGGCGATAGTTTTTTTTTCTGTTTGTTTTTTGGCGATTGACTTAGTTAGGCCTCTTTCACACAGGCGAGATTTCCGCGCGGGTGCAATGCATGAGGTGAACTCATTGCACCCGCATTGAATCCGGACCCATTAATTTCTATGTGGCTGTGCACATGAGCGGTGATTTTCACGCATCACTTGTACGTTGCATGAAAATCGCAGCATGCTCTATTTTGCGTGTTTTTAACAAAACGCAGGTCCCATAGAAGTGAATGGGGCTGCGTGAACTAACAGAGGTAACGACTCTGACGCTTCCTGCTCCCTCCACCATGCGCTACTACAGCTCTCTCCTGCCGGCACAGGAGAAGGCAGAAGCAGTAATAAACCGCTCCTGTCTTCTCCTGAGGGTCCCTTCTGTGTCTGTCAGCCGGGATCCGACCTGCTCCTGCTAGATTCCAGGAGCAGGAGCTTTAATCCCAGCTCTGATCAGCGCTGCGATTAAAGCTCTGCCTGCACGTGTATATATATATACGTGCTATCTGCACGGGGCATGTGCAGATAGGACTTATATACACAGTGGACAGTCGGGAAGGGATTAAAGAGGTTTTCCAGAATTTACATAATTTACATATTACTTATCATCAGGTCATCAATATCAGATTGCTATGGGTCCAAAAGCCTTACCCACCATCTGTCTCATGCAACTGCAAGTACTGGAAGCTATACAGTGGTCGGAGTGAACTGTGTTAATGGGAGATATTGTGACTGGTGAAGTACAGTACAAAGTGTGTGCAGTGATTGGCAGGAAGGAGATACCACTAACTGGAAGCAGAATGAGAGTAAGTGTGTCAAGAAGAGTTACTACAACCAGTGCAGAGTGTGAGGAGTGTGCTATAAAAATTATCATGACCTTTCAAATTAAAAAATATATATTTGTACCGTATTAGCCAGTAAATAGAAGATGAAACAAGATTGAGATTCCTCAGTGGTTGATACCTTTTAATTTTGTCATCATCTTTTCAATTGGCCATTAAAAGGTATCAGCCACTGAGGAATCTCAATCTGCTTTCATGACCTGTCAAGCATCTTCACTGTAGCAGAGGGAGAGTGCGAGGGAAAATGTTGTCGCCCCAGGAGTTGGGTGCAGAGTAAACCAGAAGGAGAGGGAGTTGTTTCATCTGTGTGTTGCCCCTAACTAGGACTGTGCCCTTATTGACAGTCTCTGTAACAGTTAATGGAGTTGTGTCGCTTCAGCAAATTGGATTTCACATGTAGACAAAGTTAATACAAGGCACTTACTAATGTATTGTGATTGTCCATATTGCCTCCTTTGCCACCTAGATTCATTTTCCCATCACATTATACACTGCTTGTTTCAGGGGTTACGACCACCTTGCAATCCAGCAGTCATGCTTGCACACTATATGATGAGGCACCAGGCTCTCCAATGGCCGCAGGAGGGCGCATAGGCCATTGCTTTTTTCCTGGTGATAAATGCCTTGTTATAGGACCATTTAAAATACTAAGCTTCTTGCCACACATGAGACCAGTAGAACGTCTAAGTTACGCCTGTCTCTGACTGTTTCCTTCCGCTATCCTAGAATGGGGAGCCATGCATACATTCACGGTCACAAAAATTCTATCCAGAAGGTCTGAACCCCTTACATGTCAAAATGCAAACAAAATGCAATACTATGCAATAATTGAATTAGTGTTGAGAGAATCAAAGTCAAAGAACTGACTTGTATCCGAATTTCAGGAAAAATGTTATTCACCGCAAAGCCGAATTTCCTCAAGCCTTGTGTAAATTTTCCCTGAAATGGCGGTAAAAACAAAAAAATACATAGTCACTTAATCCATTTGCACATGAAGAGACCATAGTGGCCATCTTGATTGAAGATACCATGTGAAATCTCATGCTCGGTCACGTATGACGTCACCACGCCAGCCAGCTGGAGATTTCACATGCTGTCTTCAATCCAAGGTGCCTGCGACGGCCTCTACGTGATCAAATGGATAAGGTTAGAATTGATTTTTTTACCCTGATTAACCCCAGAAAGGCCTAAATAGTAGCCTTAGATGCCACAATCAGCGATGAGCGCAGCTTCTAAGCAGTTAAATGACCAGGGCTGTCATCATTGAGCCCGCTATATACAAAGAAATGCACTTCATGACAAAGTGATTTGTCTGTAAAGTAGCCGAATTGAATTTTCCATAACTTAGCTTATCTCTAAATGTAATCATTTGGGAAATCTGGAAGAGGAAAAAAAAAATCTTTTTTTTACAGAACTGCAAACTGTATTTTAATAATTGTTAACCTGTATTTTCAATAAAAAAACTAAAAAAGATTTCTAGTAAGAAAGAGCCTATCATGTCAGTTTGTTACTGTTAAATTTGGATCATTTACATGGTTTGTACTGCTCTATACCTTTGCCAGGATGGGCTCCTTCGGACACTAGGTGAGGCCGGCTCCATATTTATCTCTCTCTATACTGTGTGTACTGTACAGAACCCTAAAGGAACTCCAGTCCTCAACATAGACTGTGATTTACACCTTGCAGCACCTCTCTCTGGCTTTCACTTGCTTTATCTGCATTAGTTAATTGCTTCATGTTCTTTAATTTCCATTTTGTATGCTTTTTTATGCTTTTTTTATGCTTTTTTACTTAGTTTTCCATTGAGATATGGTCTCATCATGTTAAAACAGTTGTCCTGGAATGAATTCCTATTGTAACTTGAAAGAATGCGGTACTAAAATTATATTCTAAAATCGTATTCTGCAAATCATATCCAAAAAATAGCCTAGGGGAATATGAATAAAAACCAGGCTCGGCGGCATGTGGAGAATAAACAATTTTTATTAATTTCCAGTATGCCTAGACCTGTGGTATCTTGAGACTGATTCTCACAACATGCTATTCGCTGAATGACGATATGTCTCTGAAGAAATGCTCTCTTCCCCATAATGCAACACAACCAGTATATTTGAAACACATTTTATAGAAAATAGTGTTCACTTTACTATACTATTATGTCGGTAGAACTATCTTATAGTTTTGTGAATAAACCTAGTGATCTTGTCAACTGTCTGCTGTAGACTGGATGTTGTCTTCCTTCTACACAAACGTTTTCCGAAATGTTCCCATCATACACAACCACCCCCTCTAACGAATAGAAACCCCAAAAGGAGCAGTTTTCATTGTGGGCTTGGAGAGTGCATGAGTTTTGCCAGGGTTGTTTAGAATACAAGTTAACAATCTTTTCTTCCATGGACTGTGATTTTTTTTCCCTCCATGAACTGTGCTCTTTAGATATGCGTACTGAGTAATGGCCTTTATATGACCTGTCAAGAAGTGTGGGAAGGGTACGTGACATGAGAATTGAGCGTGTTTCTAGTTCAGAAAAGTCACTGTCACTTCTCAAGAGCATTGAGGCGCTGGCCTGACAAGAGAAAATATGTTTTATTTGCAACCAACATGTACTGCAATACTGAATTATGTATGAGAATGTTCCGGAAGGGCATGGTCCGAATAGGAGCGCATAGTACATATGCCCCATGGATTGGGTTGAGTTTCACATGTACCATTTTTTTCTGCCTCACTCCTTTGACATTAATTGAAAAGTAATTGCTTTAATTATATTCCTTGATTTAAATAAATATTTTCTTTTTAGAAAAAAAAAAAATGCAAAAAAAGTTTTTATTTTTTAAATTGTGAAACAAAACTAGACATATTAGGTCTCAGAAGGGGTTAAACATTCCATAAAATACATTCTAGAGATTTTTTTGACAAATTGGCACATATTGTATTAAAGGTAGCTTATAATAATGATGGTTTGGTCTTCCTGGACCTTAATTTGTGCCCCCTCACTGCAGTCTTGCCCACATTATGTCCCCTCACAGTAGTTATGCCCACCTTTCTGGCCCTTCACAGTAGTTATACCCTCTATTCCATGTGGCGCCTTAACAGTAGTTATGCCCTCCATGTATCCCCTTCACAGTAATTATGCCCACCTTTGTGCCCCTTGACAGTAGTTATGCCCACCTTTGTGCCCCTTTACTAGTGGTGAGCCAATTGAAGCCAAATTAATTGACTTTGATTTAAATTTCATGAAAATTTTTATTTGTTGCGAAGCTGAATTTCCACCTGTGGTAACAAATCTATTTTTCCTGAAAGGGTGAAAAAAAAAAAAAAGGCCGTCGCAGCCATCTTGATTGAAGATACCACACAAAATCTTGCGCTGGGTGATGGTACCATGATATGCATGAAAATGTTGGGACCTTTAGCATTTTTACACCACCCATATTTCTAGCTGGTATTAGGTTCAAATATGCATTACATTTCATAAACAACGTGCAACACTTGACAAATTTGGTGCAAAGTACGCCAATGGGACTTCAAATATAAGGCTTGTTTCACACCAGCATTTTTGCTGGATACAACCATCTGCCTCTGTTATTAACGGATCCGGTTGTATTATCTTCAAAATATCCAATGCGGATCCGTCATGAACACTATTGAAAGTCAATGGGGGATGGATCTGTTTTCTATTGTGTCAGAGAAAACGGATCCATACCCATTGACTTACATTGTGAGTCATGATGGATCTGTCTTGCTCCACACCGCATCGTGGACAGACAAATGGTGCTTGCAGCATTATTCTGTCCGCGATGGGGACTCAACCAAATGGTAAGGAATGCATTCTGGTGCACTCCGTTTCATTCAGTTCAGTTTTTTCCCCATTGACAATGAATGGGGACAAAACAGAAGCGTTTTCCCCCGCTACTAAGATCCTATGACGGATCTGAATAGCAGAAAGGGAAAGCGCAGATCTAAAAGTAGCCTTAACATCATGATAAATTCATGTGCTCAGTACCAATGAAACTATATACTGAATTCACCTGTTCATATAGGCTTTAAATTTTTTTAGAATGTGTGTAGAGAATAAGCTTGAATGAGCCCCATATGAAACTACAATAGGGAGTCATTTATCAAAGACTGCTATCACCTGCAAGGCTGGAGGATGCTCTTAATTTATGATGAAGCCTCATCATAAATTTGGCCCATCCTCTGGCAGTCCATGCATCGAGATTGAAATCTACTCCAGCCCCTAAGAAGAGAGTAGATTTCAATTGTCATTTACACCAGTAAACTTATATAAATTGTAGTGAATTTGCTGGGGCTAATGGCATAGAGATGCTGTGTGTTCCTAATTTCGGGTGCACAGACTAGGGATGAGCAAATCAAAGTACGCGAAGTAGAGTTCAATCTGAATATCAGGATAAATTTGATTTGCTGCAAAGCCGAAATTCCTCGTACTTATCCTGAAATAGGGTAAAAAAAACTAAAAAAATAATATTTACCTGCTCCATTTGCTTGCGATAGGATGCCCGCTGCCATCTTGCTTGAAGATCTCGGCCTAAATCCTGCTCACAGTGAAGTATGACGTCACTACACCAGCCAGCGTGATGACGTCATCTCAGGCCGCACAAGATTTTGCGCCAGACCTTCAAGCAAGATGGCGGTTGACCCATTGCGAGTAAATGGATCAAGTTTTTTTATTTTCGGAAGAAGGAGCATGGGAGCGTCTGACATGTGACGCTGAGCTCCGCCCCCTCGCCGTACTCGCTGCCTGATCTGAAGCTGGCGTCCCATATTGGGCACTAGGAGAGTCACCGTTTGCAATACTCGGCACAAGGGTCCTGGCTATGTCTGAAGGACGTGGGTCTCCAGGTTGCTGTTGGTGAACCTCTCCTACCTAACAGCAAATACACGGCTGCTTGAAGCTTGGAAATGCGCTTCAGGAGGTGGTGAGGAGCGGCGTCGATCTACATAGAGAGCGAGAGCCTGGTGAGAGCGGGCTATTGGCGTGTGTTTGCAGTTATCTGCCTAATATTGCTCAACAACCCCTAACCATATGCTCAGACTGTCTAATATTGGGGACACCTCACAGGCCCTGTTTTTCATAACCTGAACTCTGGACTAACCCTTTGTTTTTGTTTTTTCTAACAAGTGACTGGTGATACTTAATTAACCTACTAACACTAGCCTTATACCGAACTTTGCTTGGTGAGTTCATATCTGATTGGTATACGGCCTCCTGCACACGACCGTTGTGTGCACCCGTGGCCGTTGTGCCGTTTTCCGTTTTTTTTCGCGGACCCATTGACTTTCAATGGGTCCGTGGAAAAAACGGAAAATGCACCGTTTTGCAGCCGCATCCGTGATCCGTGTTTCCTGGCCGTGAAAAAAATAGGACCTGTCCTATTTTTTTCACGGCCAACGGTTCACGGACCCATTCAAGTCAATGGGTCCGTGAAAGAACACGGATGCACACAAGATTGGCATCCGTGTCCGTGATCCGTGGCCGTAGATTAGTTTTTATACAGACGGATCCGAAGATCCGTCTGCATAAAGCTTTTTCAAAGCTGAGTTTTCACTTCGTGAAAACTCAGAACCGACAGTATATTCTAACACAGAAGCGTTCCCATGGTGATGGGGACGCTTCTAGTTAGAATACACTACAAACTGTGTACAAGACTGCCCCCTGCTGCCTGGCAGCACCCGATCTCTTACAGGGGGCCGTGATCAGCACAATTAACCCCTTCAGGTGCGGCACCTGAAAGGGTTAATTGTACTATCATGTCCCCCTGTAAGAGATCAGGGCTGCCAGGCAGCAGGGGGCAGACCCCCCCCCCCCCCCAGTTTGAATATCATTGATGGCCAGTGCGCCCCCCCCCCCCTCTATTGTAATTATTCGTTGGTGGCACAGTGTGCGCCCCCCCTCCCTCCCTCTATTGTAATAATTCGTTGGTGGCACAGTGTGCGCCCCCCATCGGCCCCCCTCCCTCTATAGCATTAACAACATTGGTGGCCAGTGTGCGGCCTCCCATATCCCCCCCCCCATCATTGGTGGCAGCGGAGTTCCGATCGGAGTCCCAGTTTAATCGCTGGGGCTCCGATCGGTAACCATGGCAACCAGGACGCTACTACAGTCCTGGTTGCCATGGTTACTTAGCAATAGTACAATAGTAGAAGATTCATACTTACCTGCTGCTGCGATGTTCGTGTCCGGCCGGGAGCTCCACCTACTGGTAAGTGACAGCCTCAGGTCTGTGCGGCGCATTGCTAAATGAACTGTCACTTACCAGTAGGAGGAGCTCCCGGCCGGACACGAACATTGCAGCAGCAGGTAAGTATGAATCTTTTACTATTGTACTATTGCTAGTAACCCGCTGCCACCAATGATCGGGGGGGGGGGGGGGGGGGGGGCCATGGGAGGCCGCACACTGGCCACCAGTGTTGTTAATGCTATAGAGGGAGGGGGGGGCCGATAGGGGGGCGCACACTGTGCCACCAACGATTTATTACAATAGAGGGAGGAAGGGGGGGGGCGCACACTGTGCCACCAACGATTTATTTCAATAGAGGGAGGAAGGGGGGGCGGGGGGGGGCACACTGTGCCACCAACGAATTATTACAATAGAGGGAGGAGGGGGGGGGGCGCACTGGCCACCAATGATATTCAAACTGGGGAGGGGGGGGGGGGGCTTCCCCCTGCTGCCTGGCAGCCCTGATCTCTTACAGGGGGATATGATAGTACAATTAACCCCTTCAGGTGCGGCACCTGAGGGGTTAATTGTGCTGATCACGGCCCCCTGTAAGAGATCGGATGCTGCTAGGCAGCAGGGGGCAGTCATGTACACAGTTTGTAGTATATTCTAACTAGAAGCGTCCCCATCACCATGGGAACGCCTCTGTGTTAGAATATACTGTCGGAAATGAGGTTTCACGATCTAACTCATATCCGACAGTATATTCTAACATAGAGGCGTTCCCATGGTGATGGGGACGCTTCAAGTTAAAATATACCATCGGATTGGAGAAAACTCCGATCCGATGGTATAAAAGGGACTCCAGACTTTACATTGAAAGTCAATGGGGACGGATCCGTTTGAAATGGCACCATATTGTGTCAACGTCAAACGGATCCGTCCCCATTTACTTGCATTGTAATTCGGGACGGATCCGTTTGGCTCCGCACGGCCAGGCGGACACCAAAACGACTTTTTTTTCATGTCCGTGGATCCTCCAAAAATCAAGGAAGACCCACGGACGAAAAAACGGTCACGGATCACGGAAAAACGGGACCCGTTTTTGCGGACCGCAAAAAAATACGTTCGTGTGCAGGAGGCCTACATCTCAGGGAGCTGTTATTAAAGTCATGATACTTCACTGATCAAGTTTATCTTATTGACGCAAAAAAAAAATAACAGCACGGGTCTAATAGACGCTCAGCCAGAGGTTCTAGTTTAGAAACAAGACAGAAACATGATGGGCAAAGGTTCCAGAAAAATACAACAAAAACTGCTAAATAATAATTAATTTATTGAGAAAACTGATGAAATTTAAGTTGATGTAAAGGCATTGATGTTAATTCTTTAACGTATAATAACAGATAAATACTAAAATACTAATTAAACCTGTCCACTCAATTATTGAGCGACTTCACCCACAAGCCATTTATCACATGGCACCGCCCAAAAATCGCAGACCTTCTTCTATCATATTTTGAAAACCAATGTTAAGAATCTCATTACCTATATCTGACAATTGCCAATAGTCAGATGAGTAAAGACCTCTAGTGAAGCCTTATAATTCAACGTATCTGTATGAAAATCCCTTAACCCCTTAAGGACTCAGCCCCATTTTACCTTAAAGACTTGGCCATTTTTTGCAAATCTGACCAGTGTCACTTAAGTGCTGATAACTTTAAAACGCTTTGACTTATCCAGGCCATTCTGAGATAGTTTTTTCGTCACATATTATACTTCATGACACTGGTAAAATTAAGTCAAAAAATTTGCCAATTTTTTTTAAAAAAATGCAAATTTCCAAGTTTCAATTTCTTTACTTCTATAATACATAGTAATATCTCCAAAAATAGTTATTACTTTACATTCTCCATATGTCTACTTCATGTTTGGATCATTTGGGAATGATATTTTATTTTTTGAGGATGGTACAAGGCTTAGAAGTTCAGAAGCAAATCTTAAAAAAAATTCAGAAATTTTCAAAAACCCAATTTTTAGGGACCAGTTCAGGTCTGAAGTCACTTTGCGAGGCTTACATAATAGAAACCACCCAAAAATGACCCCATTCTATAAACTACACCCCTCAAGGTATTCAAAACTGATTTTACAAACTTTGTTAACCCTTTAGGTGTTCCACAAAAATTTATGGAAAATAGAGATACAATTTCAAAATTTCACTTTTTTGGCAGATTTTCCATTTTAATAATTTTTTTCCAGTTACAAAGCAAGGGTTAACAGCCAAACCTAACTCACTATTTATGGCCCTGATTCTGTAGTTTACAGAAACACCCCATATGTGGTCGTAAACCACTGTACGGGCATACGGCAGGGCGTAGAAGGAAAGGAATGCCATACGGTTTTTGGAAGGCAGGTTTTGCTGGACTGTTTTTTTTGACACCATGTCCCATTTGAAGCCCCCTGATGCACCCCTAGAGTAGAAACTCCATAAAACTGACCCCATCTAAGAAACTACACCCCTCAAGGTATTCAAAACAGATTTTACAAACGTCGTTAACCCTTTAAATGTGCCACAAGAGTTATTGGCAAATGGAGATGAAATTTCAGAATTTAAATTTTTGGGCAAATTTTCCATTTTAATCCATTTTTCCCAGTAACAAAGCAAGGGTTAACAGCCAAACCAAACTCAATATTTATGGCCCTGATTCTGTCGTTTACAGAAACACCCCATATGTGGTCGTAAACTGCTGTACGGGCACACGGCCGGGCGCAGAAGGAAAGGAATGCCATATGGTTTTTGGAAGGCAGATTTTGCTGGACTGTTTTTTTTGACACCATGTCCCATTTGAAGCCCCCCTGATGTACCCCTAGAGTAGAAACACCAAAAAAGTGACCCCATTTTAGAAACTACGGGATAGGGTGGCAGTATTGTTGGTACTAGTTTAGGGTACATATGATTTTTGGTTGCTCTATATTACACTTTTTGTGAGGCAAAGTAACAAGAAATAGCTGTTTTGGCACCGTTTTTATTTTTTGTTATTTACAACATTCATCTGACAGGTTAGATCATGTGATATTTTTATAGACCAGGTTGTCACGGATGCGGCGATACCTAATATGTATACTTTTTTTTATTTATGTAAGTTTTACACAATGATTTCTTTTTTGAAACAAAAAGAATCATGTTTTAGTGTTTCCATAGTCTGAGAGCAATAATTTTTTCAGTTTTTGGGCAATTACCTTGGGTAGGGTATGATTTTTGCGGGATGAGATGACTGTTTTATTGGCACTATTTTGGGGTGCGTGTGATTTTTTGAACGCTTGCTATTATACTTTTTGTGATTTAAGGTGACAAAAAATGGCTTTTTTTACACCGTTTTTTTTTTTTTTTTTTACGGTATTCACCTGAGGGGTTAGGTCATGTGATATTTTTATAGAGAAAGTAATTACTGACGCTGTGATACCTAATATGTATACTTTTTTTTATTTATGTAAGTTTTACACAATGATTTCATTTTTGAAGCAAAAAAAATCATGTTTTAGTGTTTCCATAGTCTGAGATCCATAATTTTTTCGGTTTTTGGGCGATTATCTTGGGTAGGGTATGATTTTTGTGGGATGAGATGACGGTTTAATTGGCACTATTTTTGGGTGCGTGTGACTTTTTGATCGCTTGCTATTACACTTTTTGTGATGTAAGGTGACAAAAAATGGTTTATTTAGCACAGTTTTTATTTTTTATTTTTTACGGTGTTCATCTCAGGGGTTAGGTCATGTGATATTTTTATAGAGCCGGTCGATACGGACGCGGTGATACCTAATATGTATACTTTTTTTTATTTATGTAAGTTTTATACAATAACAGCTTTTTTAAAACAAAAAAAATGATGTTTTAGTGTCTCCATATTCTGAGCCAAATTTATTTTTAATTTTTTGGGCGATTGTCTCAGGTAGGGGCTCATTTTTTGCGGGATGAGGTGACAGTTAGATTGGTACTATTTTGGTGGGCAAATGCCTATTTTATCGCTTGCTGTTGTACTTTTTGTGTTGTAAGGTGACAAAAAAATTGGTTATTTTTACGGTGTTCATCTGATGTGTTAGGTCATGTGATATGTTTATAGAGCCGGTCGATACGGTCAACTTTTTTTTCTTCCCTATTTTTTACCAATTTTTTTTTACTTTATTTGGTGAAACTGACGTTTTTGTTTATTTTTACTTGAAACTTTTAATTTTTTGGGGGGGAAACTTAATTTTTTCAACTTTTTTCTTGCTTTATTTTTTGTACCACTTTGGGACTTCAATTTTTGGGGCTCTAATCCCTTTTCCAATGCATTCCAATACTTTTGTATTGGAATGCATTGGCTGTATGAGTAATTCTGTGTGTATTACTCATGCAGCTTCCGGCCTGTGAGATCCAGGGGGCTGTATCTCACAGGCTCGTCACCGGAAGGCAGTGCTGATGCCTAAGGAAGGCATCGCGCTGCCTTCCATGCCATCGGATCCCCCCTACAGTCGCATGGGGACCAGATGGCACCGCCGCCCGCCGCCTGCCTGATAAGGTAAAACTGCAAACCGCAGGTCTGAATTGACCTGCGGTTTGCGGCGATAGCCAATGTGGGGGGTCACATGACCCCCCCCCAGCGTTGTGACAGGATGGCCGCTTAATTATTTCAGCGGACATCCTGTTCCGTTTAACCCCCGCCGCGCCGCAATGTAATTTTAAAGTTAGGACGTACCGGTACACCCTGGGTCCTTATGGACTCGGCAAACATGGCCTACCGGTACGTCCTAAGTCCTTTAGGGGTTAAAGAAGGTAAAACATTTTCCATCTACCAACTGACCTTTTTTCTGATTTTATGCAGGAAACGGAGATCACTGTGAGACCAGTTGAACTTAGGAACCATTTCCGAGAAGGTAAGGACAGAATTATGTAATAATAAATGAATATTCCTAAAATTATTTTTGTATTTATTGATCAGTTCTAAAGAAATGATATATCATTTTCACCAGAATGCACCAGAATGCAGAATGATGAGATTCGGTAAAGTTAAGTAAAAGGATAGGGAATTAAACAAAAACAAAACATCTCTTAACTTTAAATCTGAATGTGCAGACCAATGAATGAATATTTTCAATCGTAGACCAAGGTCATCTAAAATTTTTCTTTCAGAAGCTCGATTTAATGCTCCCTTAACAAAGTGATTTCCAACAATCCAAATCTTGCGATAACCTGTAAAATAAATAAATCTACTCTATCAACAATTCAGGTCTAATATAGATTTTGTATCTATTAGATTTCCATCTACCCAAATTTTTTATTAAGGCCGTAGACAAACCATGTTGAGCAGTCAAGGTGGCTGCTCCTATTCTAAATGAATGGACTGAAATATTACAATTCTGATAATCTAATAGGCAGATACCTTTCTTTAAAATAGCATTAAATTGAAATTTCGTAAGAGGAGAATGGTCCAGGTGTATGAATAAAGGACCATTCACCTCGGGCATAATATTCAGCAAATTTAGCATAGCCAAGATAGTGCATAATCGGGAGTTAACAAGGAGGTGTAATGTTAACCAATGACCTTTTTGTAGTTGATCTGTTTTTGAGTTTTGTATGTAAATTTTTTAAACTTTATTATTGCATATTAAGTCTGAAATACTCATTGGTGATGTGCTCTGTCTATTTATAGCCGTGAATTCACTGATCCTGAGAGCGGCAAAGAATGCTAAAAGAAAAACAGATTGGAAAAGCAGTGTTTCCAGATCTGAAGAACATATGGAGGCTAAAATGTTGAATAATTGAAATAAAATTTTCTTGATATTGGTCTGGTTCTTTCTTTCTTGACTGTACTTTTGTTCAGGTTTTTAAGGCCTGGTTCAAAATGAAAGTATTTTTAACCGGTTGAAGACCTAAAATTTTGAAAAAGAAAGAAATGCCAATACAAGTTTTGTTTATGGAATGGTGTGTATTTATTCACCAGTAAATAATAAAAAAAAAAATAATTAAAGGTAAGGAATCATTGGCAAACTCATCTAAGTTTTTGTAGTCACAAAAGGAAGTCCATAATTTCCAAGCAGCTGCATAAGCGGACCATGTATTTGGGGATAGAGATTTCCATAATAAGTCCCACAGAACTCCTAAATTAACCCCCAAAGATGAGTCGGGCAAGGAGAGTTGAAGGTTGCTGCTTCTGGAACAAGTTATTTAAAAAGTGTGAAATTCTGGCGAGATAAAGCATTAAATTAGACTTTCCAGGAACAAATTTAGCTTTTATCCGAATGTTATTGATAAGACAAAATAGAACCAGCTCACGAAGTAAAATATTAACAGGGATAGATTTTGACGCAAGACAATTAATTGCGAAAACTACTCCCATGTTGTCAGATAACAAAATTCTTTTGTTAGCAAAATCTGACCTCCAAATATGCAATGCAACCAAAACGGGAAACAATTCAATAAAAACTTAGTTTTTTTTAATAAACTCGTATCCTTCCATTTTTGAGGCCAGATCTCTGTGGACCAAAAAGGGTTAAAACCGATCCATAACCTATCGAGCCTGCTGCATCTGTGTGTAATTGTAATGCATTAGAATCTATGAATTCTTGCTGCCAAATTGTCCTGCCATTGAAATTAGACATAAATGCAAACCAAACATTTAAATCTTCTTTTAATTTTTTAGTTTATCTAATATGAGAATAAGGAGAAGGAATACCTTTTTGAGACTACTCTACCCATAGGTATAACCCGTGAAATTAAGTTTAACGAACCCAATAAAGATTGTAGTTCCTTTAAAGTGCATTTACTTCTAGTCAGCAATAAATTGATGGAAATTTTGATGTTGTCTATTTTTTCCAAAGGAATACTGAATTCCATTTTGGAAGTATCGATAGTAATTCCCAAAAAAATTAACTTATTGGTTGGAAATACTGTTTTTTCTTCTGCTAATGGAACATTGAATTCGTTAATTATTAGAAAAAAAATTCAAGTAATAATTGACAGTTGTTTGAATCTCCTCTTCCCGTGAAAAGGAAATCATCTAAATAATGCATTGTTTGACTGTGTATGTGAATGCCAAACCCGAGCACACGGCAGACAACTCACAGTCTCGGCGACAGATGACCCTGTCTGTCCGCCTATTAATAGAGTCCCCTACCACCAGCATCTGTCTGTCCTTTGCTGCACTCCTTTTCCCATCCTTCCTGCAGCGGTCATCCTCCTGGTTGCTAGGAGAAACGACCTGCTGCAGTGTTGCTGGCCCTGGGCTTTCATCCCTAATAACAGCCAAACAGGCATATTTACTAGGGCGTGCCAGCTCAGGACTAGCCTCCCTGGCACATTTCCCTCTACCCCTTCTTTTTACATTAACCCAACTGCTGATCTGATAGTCCTGATCTTGCGCTCCTCCACCCCCCTCCATTTCACTGACCCCAGCCAGTGCCTGCACAGTGAGGTCTAAGCCTCTTTTACAGGTCTGACCCTGTAAAAGATTTTAGGTGTGGGCCTGCTGGTGAGCTGACCCTCTAAAAAATTATATGCGAAGGCATGCTGGTGAGCTGACCCTCTAAAAAATTATATGCGAGGGTCTTCAGGTGAGCTGACCCTGGAAAAGATTGTAGGTGAAGGCCTGCTGGTGAGATGACCCTGTAAAAAATTATATGCGAGGGCCTGCTGGTGAGCTGACCCTGTAAAATATTTTAGGTGCGGTTCTGCAGATGAGATGACCCTGTAAAAGATTTTAGGTGTGGGCCTGCTGGTGAGCTGACCCTCTAAAAAATTATATGTGAGGGCCTGCTGGTGAGCAGACCCTGTAAAACATTATATGCGAGTGCCTGCTGGTGTCACGGATGTTGTAGGGGAGAACACCAAAAGACAACAAGACGGAAGGGAAAATACACTAGGCCTCACCGCTAGGGAAGGAAAAGGGTCACCACCTATGAAACCCTGCTCCTGGCCCTAACTCCTATCCGTATGGGCACCTGTCGATGGTAGAGATGCCCATACACAGGAACCTAGAAAACCCTGGTGGCCCTCAGATGCCCTAGACTTATGACAGGGCAGAGACAACCCGCTCCTTCCCTGGTGAAGGAACCAGCATCTCACTGAGGGGAGGGGAAGGAACTAAACAACAGAGGGGAGGGGAATACAAAACACAACAAGCGGAACACTTAACTTCTAAGGATGATGGATGATCAGGACTTCAACTAGAACCACACTCCAGCTCTTCCAACACCAAATGAAGCTATCCAGAGCAAGGAGTGATGGGTGGAGTCAAACTAAATAGGGGAAGGTAAAGGTCACATGATCCACACCTGAACAGGAGGTGTGGACATACAAGCAACACACAGACAAAGTGAAACCAAAAGATGCTGTCAGATCACTAATGAGCAGATAATCTTTCAGATCTTCTCAAACCTGTCACCGGTGTGACAGCTGGTGAGCTGAACCTCTAAAAATTATATACGAGGGCCTGTAGCTGAGCTGACCCTGTAAAACATTATATGCAAAGGGCATATATGCGAAGCATGATATGCGACAAATTAGCATGTTGAACTGATGGAAGAGGAGAAGGAGGATGATAAAAGAAGATTCAACCATATACCCTTGTTTGTGGTAAAAGGGGTGCATGGGAATACAGTGTATTCAGTACATTATAAACAACACATTTAAAGTGTTCATCAGCTTTCCTCTGGTGGAGTCTAGAGTCCAGGCCTTGTTAATTTTTATAAGAGTCAACCTGTCAGCATTTTCAGTTGACAGGCGGATACGCTTATATGTTATAATGCCACCAGCAGCACTAAAAACACTGACGGCAGGGCAGTCCAGCACCTCCAAGGCGTAGAGCGCCAGTTAGTGCCACGTGTCCAGCTTGGACACCCAGTAGTTGTAAGGCACTGAGGGATAATTGAGGACGCTGACACGGTCTGCTATGTACTCCTTCACCATCTTCCAAAAATTTTCCCTTCTTGTGACACTAGGCAACGCATCAGGGTGAGGGTGCTGGCAGGGTGTCATGAAACTTAGGCTTTGGAGAGTGTTGCCCTGCCTCTGTTGGAACTGTGCGGGTCGCAGGAAAGGCAATCTAACATGAAGTCAGCCATGTGTGCCAGAGTACCAACAGGCAAGACTTTGCTGTCGTCATCAGGAGGATCACTCTCAATCTCCTCATCCTCTTCCTCCTCTTCTGCCCACCAACGCTGAACAGATGGAATTAAACTTGCATTGGCAGACTGGCTGAAGCTGTCGATGACTTGTGGAAATGTGCACACACGCGGCGCACCTTCACCAGAAGTTCAGGCAAATTGGGGTAGGTTTTGAGAAACCACTGAACTTCTAAGTTTAAGACGTGGGGTAGGCATAGGATGTGTCTGAGCTTGCCAAGCTCCAAAGCCGCCACCAAGTTACAGCCATTATCAGACACAACCATGCCTGGTTGTAGGTTGAGTGGCGAGAGCCACAGCTCAGTCTGGTCTCTTATCCCCTGCCACATCTCTGCAGCGGTGTGCTGTTTGTCCCCTAAGCATATTAGCTTCAGCACAGCCTGTTGCCACTTCCCCACTGCAGTGCTACACTGTTTCCAGCTACCGAATGATGACTGACTGGTGCTGCATGCGGTTAATTCGGAGGTGGAAGTAAAGGAGGAGGCGGAGGAGGAGAAGTGGGGGTTGGAGCCACTAACGTACGTGGTGGCAGAAACCCTGATGGAATTAGGGCCCACAATTCTTGGCGTCGGTAGCACCTATGCCATCCCAGGGTACGACTCGCTCCCAGCCTCCACAACATTCACCCATTGTGCCGTCAGGAAAATGTAGCGCCCCTGGCATAATGCACTTATCCATGGTCTGTGGTTAAGTGAACCTTCCCAGTAACTGCGTTGGCCAGGGCACGTGTGATGTTATGGGACACATGTTGGTGTAAGGCAGGCACAGCACACCTTGAAAAATAGTGGCGGCTGAGGACTGCGTAACACGGGACGGCTGCCGACATTAGGCTGCGGAAGGCCTCAGTGTCCACAAGCCTAAATTGCAACATTTCCAGGGCCAGTAATTTGGAAAGCTGCGCATTTAGTGCTATGGACTGTGGGTGGGTAGCTGGGTATTAGCGCTTGCGTTCAAATGCCTGGGGTAAGGACATTGGTACACTGCGCTGGGACAAAGAAGTGGATGTGGTCGCTGATGGTGCTTGTGAAGGTCCAGATGCAGCGTGGGATGCATCCGGGTCTACGTCTTGGACAGGGGATTGGCCAGCACATAACACAGGGGAAGAGGAGGCAGTGGTGTAACCCGCAGACACAAATTGTGGACTCAGTCGTTCGGCCCACCTATTACGGTGCTTTGATGCCATGTGGCGGATCATGCTGGTGGTGGTGAGGTTGCTAGTGTTCACGCCCGTGCTGTAATTTGCACATGTTGCAAATTACAATTCTTTTGTCGTCCGCACTTTCCTCAAAAAAGCAGCATACTGCGGAACACCTACCCCTTGGCAAGGGAGATTTCCGCAAGTGGGTGCTACGTGCAACAGTTGTGGGCCTTTTTGGTGTGGCCCGCCTTCTCCCTTTAGCCACCCCACTGCCTTTTCCAGTCTGTTGCGATGCTGAAGATCCCTCCCCCTCTGTACTGCTATCCTCGCTCGGCTTTCCACCTTCCCAGGTTGGTTCAGTAACTTCATTGTCCACCACTCCTCTTCCACTTCCTCACTCTGCTCATCCTCCTGACTTGACCTAACCACAACCTCAGTCATTGACAACTGTGTCTCATCCTCTTCCTCAACCTCTTGAGACAGTAATTGCTGTTGAGTTATTGGCAACTGTGTCTCACCATCATCCACCTCATTAAACAGTAATTGCAGTTTCCCACCGTCATCTTCTTGTGACTGTGGATGCTCAAGAGTTTGGGAATCAGGGCACAAGATCTGTCACTCTTCAAGTGTGCTCGGCGAGAGGGCCAAATCAAGGAATGGCGAGGAAAAGAGGTCCTCAGAATATCAGAGTGTGGGATCACTTGTTTGGCCAGACTCTCCATGGTGGGAGGAAGGAATATCAAGACTGGACTTGGTGGAAGACAGGGTGGTGCTTAACCGACTGCAAGCATTATCTGTGCCTGCGTCAGAAATATTTAGGCCTCTGCCACTCCCCTGTGCAAGGCCTGGCACTTCTCTGTCTGACATACTGTTAGATCAAAAAAATAAAAACGAAGTTAAAACACCCTAAAAAAGTCTGTAATTTTTTCACGAACGCCAAACAAGGATTTAGAACATATAACTGCACTGCTGAACGGCAAATTGGTCCTTACTTTTTTCCTCTTATACATGCCACAAAAGGCTTTAGAACATATCACTGCAATGCTGAATGGCAAATATTATATTTTTTTTTTTGCCACTAATACATGGCAAAAAGGCTTTAGAACATATAACTGCACCGCTGAACAGCAAACATATATTTTTTTTTACCACTAATACACGCCAAAAAGGGCTTTATAACATAAAACTGCACTGCTGAACATCATATATATATATATATATATATATATATACAGTTGCAAGAAAAAGTATGTAAACCCTTTGGAATGATATGGGTTTCTGCACAAATTGGTCATAAAATGTGATCTGATCTTCATCTAAATCACAACAATAGACAATCACAGTCTGCTTAAACTAATAACACACAAAGAATTAAATGTTACAATGTTTTTATTGAACACACCATGTAAACATTCACAGTGCAGGTGGAAAAAGTATGTGAACCCTTGGATTTAATAACTGGTTGAACCTCCTTTGGCAGCAATAACTTCAACCAAACATTTCCTCTAGTTGCAGATCAGACGTGTACAACGGTCAGGAGTAATTCTTGACCATTCCTCTTTACAGAACTGTTTCAGTTCAGCAATATTCTTGGGATGTCTGGTGTGAATCGCTTTCTTGAGGTCATGCCACAGCATCTCAATCGGGTTGAGGTCAGGACTCTGACTGGGCCACTCCAGAAGGCGTATTTTCCTCTGTTTAAGCCATTCTGTTGTTGATTTACTTCTATGCTTTCGGTTGTTGTCCTGTTGCAACACCCATCTTCTGTTGAGCTTCAGCTGGTGGACAGATGACCTTAAGTTCTCCTGCAAAAGGTCTTGATAAACTTGGGAATTCATTTTTCCTTCAATGATAGCAATCTGTCCAGGCCCTGACGCAGCAAAGCAGCCCCAAACCATGATGCCCCCACCACCATACTTCACAGTTGGGATGAGGTTTTGATGTTGGTGTGCTGTGTCTCTTTTTCTCCACACATAGTGTTGTGTGCTTCTTCCAAACAACTCAACTTTGGTTTCATCTGTCCACAGAATATTTTGCCAGTACTGCTGTGGAACATCCAGGTGCTCTTGTGCAAACTGTAAACGTGCAGCAATGTTTTTTTTGCACAGCAGTGGCTTCCTCTGTGGTATCCTCCCATGAAATCCATTCTTGTTTAGTGTTTTACGTATCGTAGATTTGCTAACAGGGATGTTAGCATATGCCAGAGACTTTTGTAAGTCTTTAGCTGACACTCTAGGATTCTTCTTCACCTCATTGAGCAGTCTGCGCTGTGCTCTTGCAGTCATCTTTACAGGACGGCCATTCCTAAGGAGAGTAGCAGCAGTGCTGAACTTTCTCCATTTATAGACAATTTGTCTTACTGTGGACTGATGAACAGCAAGGCTTTTGGAGATACTTTTATAACCCTTTCCAGCTTTATGCAAGTCAACAATTCTTAATCGTAGGTCTTCTGAGAGCTCTTTTGTGCAAAGCATCATTCACATCAGGCAATGCTTCTTGTGAAAAGCAAACCCAGAACTGGTGTGTGTTTTTTTTATAGGATAGGGCAGCTGTAACTAACACCTCCAATCTCATCTCATTGATTGGACTCAAGTTGGCTGACACCTCACTCCAATTAGCTCTTGGAGATGTCATTAGTCTAGGGGTTCACATACTTTTTCCACCTGCACTGTGAATGTTTACATGGTGTGTTCAATAAAAACATAGTAACATTTAATTCTTTGTGTGTTATTAGTTTAAGCAGACGGTGATTGTCTATTGTTGTGACTTAGATGAAGATCTGATCACATTTTATGACCAATTTGTGCAGAAATCCATATCATTACAAAGGGTTCACATACTTTTTCTTGCAACTGTATTTTTGCCACTAATACACCCCAAAAGGGCTGTAATTTTCTCACTTCACCACACAATGGCAAATACTTTTTTGCGCCACTAATACACACCAAAAAAGCTTTAGAACAAATAACTGCACCGCTGAACGGCAAATATATATTTTTTGCCACTAATACACGCCAAAAGGGGCTTTAGAACATATAACTGCACTGCTGAACGGCAAATATATATTTCTTCGCCACTAATACACACCAAAAAGGGCTTTAGAATATATAACTGCACCGCTGAACAGCAAATATATATTTTTTGCCACTAATACACACCAAAAAGGGCTGTAATTTTCTCACTTTACCACACAATGGGAAATACTTTTTTGTGCCACTAATACACCCCAAAAAGTGCTTTAGAACATATAACTGCACCGCTGAACGGCAAATAGGCCCGTACTTTTTACCACTAATACACGCCACAAAAGGCTTTAGAACATATAACTGCACCGCAGAACAGCAAATAATATATATAGTTTTTTGCCACTAGTACACGCCAAAAAGTGTTTTAGAACATATAACTGAACCGCTGAACGGCAAATAGGCCCTTACTTTTTTCCACTATTAAACACCACAAAAGACTTTAGAACATATAACTGCACCGCAGAATGGTAAATAATATATATTTTTTGCCACTAATACACGCCACAAAAGGCTTTAAAACATATAACTGCACCGCTGAACGGCAAATATATATATTTTTTGCCACTAATACACGCCAAAAAAGGCTGTAATTTTTTCACTTCACCACACAACGACAAATACTTTTTTTTGTGAAACTAATACATGCCAAAAAAGGCTTTAGAACATATAAATGTACCGCTGAACGGCAAATAGGCCCTTACTTTTTCCACTTATACACGCCACATAAGGCTTAAGAACATGTAACTGCACCGCAGAACGTGAAATATAATTTTTTTTTTGCCACTAATACACGCCTAAAAGGCTTTAGAACATATAACCGCACTGCTGAATGGCGAATAATATATATATTTTTTGCCACTAATACACTCCAAAAAGGGCTTTAGAACATATAACTGTGCAGCGCGCCACAGATGAGACATCAGCCAGAGGGTCCCTTTTAGATGTTATCAGTGCTTAAGTTTTTGTCATGACACCAGTTGCATTTCAGCAACTGGGGACTAGGTCCCCCTAAGTAGATGGCACTGGTGGTACCCAGGTGTAGGAATGCCAGAGTGGTGTAAGGGTTACCTACAGTGTCCCTTTAGGTGCGGCTTTTGCACTTGTCACAGTGCTCCTACCTGGATAATAGGAACCCCAGGCGTAGTCATCCGCAGCGGTGCAATTGAAATAGTTAGGTGGTAAGGATGAGGGTGAAATAACTTGAATCCAGACTTGAATTAATGTTGAACACAACTTTACTTGGCATGCAGTTTCATCAAGGAACAAGCTTCCAAACTTTATCTTGGTTATCAGCAGATTTTGGCTTAAGTCTGGTTTGCACACAGCCTTCCCCATGCAGGGGCTGCTACACTCCTTCCTCTCTAGAGAGGGCTAGAATGGATAGAAGGTTCCACTCTAAGAAAACTAGCTCTACCAATGTTGCCGCCATCTGCTGGTGAACCGGGCACATTACACTTAAACAGTCTTTTGCAAAGAAAATAAATATACATTGTTCAGGACATGGCAATAAATATGTAAGATGACACATGATCAAATATAAGAGATGGGGGGGAAGGTGGTAATACCACTTTGGGGCGTTACAACTGCACCGCTGAACTGCAAATAGGCCCTTATTTTTTTCCACTTATACACGCCACAAAAGGCTTTAGAACATATAACTGCACCGCTGAACGGCAAATAATATATATTTTTGTGCAACTAATACATTCCAAAAAGGGATTTAGAACATATAACTGCACTGCTGAACTCCAAATAATATATATTTTTTTGCCACTAATACATGCTAAAAAGGGCTGTAATTTTCTTACTTCACCACACAATGGCTAATAAGCTCTTGTGCCATCTAGAGATCCCCCATTACAGTGACATCCAGAGATCCCCCATAACAGTGCCATCCACAGATCCCCCATAACAGTGCCATCCACAGATCCCCCCATAACAGTACCATCCACAGATTCCCCATAACAGTGCCATCCACAGATCCCCCCATAACAGTGCCATCTACAGATCCCCCCCATAACAGTGCCAATCACAGATCTCTTCCCCATAACAGTGTCATCAAGAGATCCCCCCATAAGTGTTTGGATCACTTTGTTTCTTACACCATTCACACAATTCTTATGTACAGGATTCGTAGGATTCGAGATTCAAAAGATTCAATATATTCGAGAACGTATTCGGATTCGAAAAATTGGATTTGTCCAACCTCTAGTTTCCAAGTATTAGGTATATTAGGTCTCAGCATACCTTGCATCTTAGAAAATCGATAGAGAAGCACATAGCCATTGCTTATCTATAGGGAATTAATTATCTACATTGAAAATGTGCAACATACTGCACAGAGCTGTTTTCACTTTCCAGAGACTCATCTATATACATTTCTTGAATATAACTTGTCTTATAAATCATATCTGTTCACCAAAAGTAAATTTGGATAACTTAATATTACAAATCAGCAAGTGTGGACCCACTGTGACAACTAATTGGTTTGACTTTGGGCTAAGCCTTCAGCTCATTATTCTAGCACTCCCCTTATATTCACCCTTTAACATCTGTACAGAGATCTGGCTTCGTTGCTGGGAAGCAATTGGAACACTACCTCCAGGGATAGTCCTGGTGCAGTTAACAGCTAACCCACAGGGGTCAGGGACTCTGGTGCAAGTACCAGAAGCTCAGAATACACAAAACGCACCAAAAACACAGGAAAACAACAGGTATAGTCTGAACAGTCTCTAAGACTTGAATGCAGGTTTATGAGATCTGGACAGCACAATAGAAGTCTGGATGGTGGAATACATGGTAAACAGGCAGGCAGGGTGTTTACATACTGTAAAATATGTTAAACTGATTAAAACATATGCTGTTAACTGGAAAATGTATTGGAGATTACGGTAACAATACAGCAAACACAAAAAACTTGGGAAATATGTGGCTTGCCCACACTAGCATTTCATATTTCAGGCTAGGCAAGGAACATTGGAGGATAACGGTGAAAAAATATAATTGCAATCCTCTATCCTTCCAAATAGTATTGTGTGCGGGTGAAACCTCTTTGTGTGCTGGTGGTATAATTAAATAGTGCCGCACAGCCCCAGATATGTACTACGTTTTAAATGCCACAAGACGTAATACTCAATGATGCGTTTCATTGTTATACCGCAAACTTCCTAGGCATGTAAATGAGATTGTTGAAGCGACCTATTGTAGTGCAGTCCGTTATATAAGATCACTGGTGTGTTTTTTGCCCAGTTATAAAAAAAAAATCTGTGTTTAATTGATATACTGTAAGTGCCACAGTGTGCGAGTGAGATGGTAGATTCTTATCTCTCAGCACTAAGTGAGGACCAGACGCTCACATTACATTACCAGCATATGTCTTTATTGGTTGGGGGTGCAGTTGATTTCACTTAGGTTAAGGCAGCAATGTTTCTAAGTTATAGTCAGACACTAGTCTCATATTTCACCTCCAATGCTTCCCTTGACTGCTGCTGCCTCTGTGCGACAGCGGTGTCCATAAGCCGGAGGAACCAGGACTGCAGGGTGGCTCACATTGATATTGGAGCCCCTGCCAACGAGTAAGTGCGTTGAGGCTCCCGAAAATCAGGGCAAACAGGCAGCAGCTCCACCCATCGTGCAGACACGCCCGCTTGAGCTTCCTTTCCACCAGTATAAAGGCTGCCAACTGCAGAGTACAGGTGCCATTGAATTTCTTGCTTTATAGAAGTCTCCCCTGGCTTTGATTTTCTGGATTTGACTTTGTGAGTACGGCTTTGGCTTCTGGCGTTTGGTATTGTATTGACCTCCTGGTTCTGACTCTTTGGTGTGTTTGTTTTCTCGTTACTTGTACTTTATTTTCCGATTTTACTCTTTTTCTGTACGATGACTCTCATTGTGTTGGTTGGTTGGTCTCTGTTTGTCGCCCACCACGTATTGCAGAATTTGCAGTATAGGGACAGTCCAGTTGTGGGCCACTGCTTAGGGTGATCGTGTAAGTAGGTAGTGCTAGTGGGTCCAGTCAGTTTAGGGCTGCACTATCCCTGTTTGTATGTGACAGTGGTTGGTATCCTGACATCACAAGTGTTATGTGGTATTTGGTAATATATCCCCACCTACGTGGCTGCTAATTATAATGTTGCGGTTTCCTCTCAGCCTACAATCATAACAGACAGCAAGCCTGCACAGAGTACAGCGTCCTACACACAGCACATTATTTTATCAGTGCCGCTAATAACCAACATTTCACTAGATTTTCTTGTGTCCCCGCCTATCATGGCTACATAGTACTCATTAGCACTTCTGTCTCAATGCATTTCTACATTGCGCATATTAAAGTGTGTCCTCAAGAGACCAAATTGACAGGTGCATATATTTTGTATCACTGGCCGCTTCTGATGAAACAGTCAGTATACAAGCCTACTTGGATGGATAAAGAATTATAATTATATTTTTTCACCTTTATCCTCCAGTGTTCTCTGCCTAGTCTAAAATATGAGATATTGATGCGGGTAAGCCACATAGCTACATTGTAAGTGTATTTTCCAATAATTTGTTAGTGTTTATTTTGAATGTTTCTTTCATGGCTAAGACGTGAAAAAAATAATAGATGAGACGAGGACGTCTCACTAAGGAAATTACATAAATAAAGCTTTTCTGAGAGAGGAAAATTAATTTTGAACATGCAGAGCTGAAATTAGTTACACTGCACCAACTGGGAAACCACTAGTAGAAAGTATTGTTGTTAAGCTTGTGGAGAAATGAAATAATCAATAATTTAATAATTATAAAAAAGGCAATCCTTAGATCCTGTGTATGGGAGAACAGAAAACTTCATCTTGCGGCTAGAGAAGTCTGGAGATGGCAGCAGCATGATTATGCCACAGAGTGGCACAATGACCGAGTCTGGAGGTGGCAGCAGCATGTGGAAGCCATAGAATTGCACAACGACAGAGTCTGGAGGTGGCAGCAGAATGAGTAGACCACAGAGTGGTACAATGACAGAGTCTGGAGGTGGCAGCAGCATCGGGAAGCCACAGAATGGCACAATCAAAGAGTGTGGAGGTGGCAGCAGCATGAGGAAGCCATAGAATGGCACAACGACAGTTTCGATCGACCAAGATACTTCTGGGGGAATCTGCCTGGCATGAACAGGCCTCTAATAGCTACAGGCAATGAGAAGACAAAGCGTAAAGATAGCTTGGAGCCTGGAAGAGTCGCAAAGTTCATCAAGATACGTCACTAAAGATTTTACCGCATATAACCGCAGCGCTGACATCAGAATAAATTTTGTTTTTCGACTGAAATACTTCAATAAAGATTTTACTGCATTTAACCGCAGCGCTGAACACGGAATTAATTTTGTTTTTCGACCGACATACTTCAATAAAGATTTTACCGCATATAACTACAGCGCTGAACAACATTTGTTTTTCCACCGAAATAAGTCACAAAAGATTTTACCGCATATAACTGCAGCGCTGAACGCTGAATAAAATTTGTTTTTCCAACGAAATACGTCACAAAAGATTTTACCACATATAACTGCAGCGCTGAACGCTGATTACAATTTGTTTTAAATACTGAAATACATCACAAACGATTTTACCGCATAATATTACAGCGCTGAACGCTGAATAAGATTTGTTTTTTCCACTAAAATAACTCACAAAAGATTTTACCGCATATAACAGAGCACGGAGATGGAGAGGGTCTTCAAACGGACGTCTATACGGACGTCTCAGAAATGAACCGCTACGGGGATGTGGCAAGGCATCGGAGGGAGATGGCTGCTTAATTTCAGGGTTCCTGCACACAGCGACCAGCTGCAGAAAATAGCCTGCACTTATACCCTAAAATAGGGACACAGCAGCAGCGATTCTGCCCTGCATACCCAGAAGCCATCTGGGAGGGGAAGACCCGCAGAACACAGCACAAACAAGACACTGACCTGCGAAAGTTCTTTGAGCCGGAGCACAGCAAAGATGGCGCCGCCGCATGCTCCTCGCTCCGCTCTCCTCCTCCGACCTCACCAGACCCGGAGTGTTCCTCACTGTATCCTTTACAGCCAGCATTGGTGAGTGCATTCTCACAACTGTCTACGCCACATCTCTCTCCTATATCAGAAAGCACAGACCCCAGAATAGGGGATTTGGAGCAGGACGCACACCAGGAGGCTGGGACTAGGCACGATGCATTCAAACATGTCTGACCCCTGCAGCCATAGACAAGTGATACACACCCTGAAAACCTCCAGAGTTTATTTAACGCTGAAGATGCCACCTCACTAAGTGAAAGATCAGTTGGGCATGCTAATGATACTTTAACTGCTCTTCCAGCCACTCATTCCACAGTGTCTGAACAGCCCCTTAAACGCATGCTCCTAGCTCTGAAATTTTCTCTCACGTAGGACATTACTGCACTACTAGCACCTATATCTGCCTCGGTGCAAGCCCTTGATGCTAGAGTATCACATATTAAAACAAAAATGGGAGAATATGCTGAAGCCCCAAACAATGTAATTGACGCCCACAATGATATGGCGGATGAGTTTGAACGGGTGAAGTCTAAACTTGCGGACTTATAGGACCACTCACGGTGCAATAATATCAAGCTGCGAGGAATTCCAGAAGCAATCCCCCCATCTAATATCACCTCGTACATACAGAAGCTCCTCAGGTCCTTGATTCCTGACTTATCTGCGCAAGATGTGATCATAGGCCGAGTTCACAGGCTCCCTAGACCGGCGCATTTGGCAGACACAGTACCCAGGGACACACTAGCCAGAGTGCATTTCTTTCACATTAAAGAAGCCATATTATCTGCTGCTCGGAAAATGTCAGTCCTACCGGATCCTTTCCAAGCTGTCAAACTTTACACAGAACTGTCAGCGACAACTCTTCGCCAAAGAAAATTGTTGGCTCCTATCACAGCCGAGCTGAGACACAGCAATATTCCTTACCGCTGGGGATACCCAGTTAAGATCATGTTAAAAAAGCATGGCACTGTGCATACAATCAAGACCTTGGACAATGGCAAGAAGCTGCTATCCTCATAGAACCTGAGTCTGGTAACCATGGAACCGAATCAACCTTGGAAATCGCCCCGGAGGAACGAAGATGGAAGACAGATCTCACCCTCACCGCATTCACCGGGCTGAACTTATGTTATACTACCAAGATCTTTGGTGCAGCATAAGATGTAAAACCCTCTTTCTGGTATTACATCGGGACTAAACCCCCAGTTTACTGATCACAGCCTAGAGCTGTGCTTGTATCCTTTTATGTTTTAGGACTCCGTTCCAATGATTTAATTCCTAGTTTGGCTCATTTTCTCGTTCATGTTTATTTGTATTCATGTCCACTGTCCTGAGTCAGATTACCATGAAGGTATACACCACCTAAATGTTGCTCCACTTTATGTCACTTAATGTGAAGGGACTTAACTGTCCACAGAAAAGAACCTATTTGTGGAGGGAGGCGATGATGCATCATGCTGATGTATTGTGCGCACAGGAAACTAATATATTGGTAAAAGATGCACATAGAGTGAAGCACCATTCCTTTCCAATCATTTTACACTCACACTCAGAAAAGAAGACAAGAGGAGTGTTAATTGCTCTTAGAAATACACTTGCATTCACTCAGATAGCACAGATAATGGATGCTCAGGGACGATATGTGATTCTGGTGTGCTCACTAAATAACATCACATACACCATTGTTAATGTTTATGCACCTACCGCAGACAAACTTCTTTTCTGCGTAAACTAATGAAAAGCGTTAACAAAGTCAAGCAGGCGCGCCTGCTTATCTGCGGGGATTTTAATTGTATTTTGGATCCTTCTATGGATACCAGCAATCCTGCTAGACTGGTGGAAATACAGATATAGTAGAGTTAACACTCATGCTTTATGAGACGTGTTATCTAAACTAAATGCGTTAAGCAAACATCTTTAATTGCTTTTCAATGGCTTTTGTGTCAAGAAAACACGATGAGTTAATAAATTTTAATTAAGGGTTTGAGTGTTAACCCTGCTACATCTGTAGGCCTATCATCATTTGTACATTCAGAAGAACTCTTTGATGTATGAAGGGCACACCACGGTACGGAGAGGGATTTTACTTTCTTCTCAGATAGGCACGGGACATATTTCCGCATTGACATGTTTTTAGTTGATCGTGCATTATTATATAGGAGCAGCGCAACTAGTATTGATCTAATTAAATGGTCAGATCATGCGGCAATAACACTGGTAATCCAAGAGGTAATTGACAACCATACAGATAAAATATGGAGAAACAATACTATCTTCCTCAGCCACTCCTTATATGGGAAAGAAATAGAGAATGCTACAAGAGATTTTTTTTGATTCAACACAGGGACAACATCTAATGTATACTTTGAATGGCAGGCCTATAAAGCTTTAATAAGGGGCATCATGATGAAGATTAGTCATAAAGATAGGAAGGCTAAAGAATCTAAACTAACCACATTATTGACTGAACTAGACAAACTTGAGAAACTGAACAAACAGAACCCAACTGCTAGTACTTCCCAGTCCATAAGGAATGTTCGTAATCAACTGAGAAGTTTACTCTTACATGACTATGAACGAACCCTTGTGTAAACTAAAGCCAGATATTATGCTCAAAGCAATAGAGCTGGCAAACTCCTAGCTTCCAAATTAAAATCCCAACACACCTGCTCCAGAATCTGCTACATTAAACATCCAACAACGGGGACCAAATTTATAGACCCTAGGGATATTTCCGCTTAATTTAAAGAATATTATCATGATCTTTATAATATTGGAGATCAACAACCCCTCCAAATGATTTGTCTACTTTAATGCATGACTTTCTAAATAAAGCACAGTTACCGAACTTGACAGAGGAACAGCTAACTTTTCTATGCGCCCCTATCACAAAAATGGAGATCCTTAACATTATTAAGACACTACCTTACGGTAAATCCCCGGGCCCAGACGGCCTTTCAGGAGTATTCTATAAAAAAACTCTCCATATTACTATCCCCCTGCATAGAAGCAGTAATTTAACAAGCCTCACAGGGAACCCCATTCCCGTCAGAGATGCTCTCTGCATTAATACTAACACTACCTAAAGCGGGAAAACAAGCAGATGTGCCCCAGAACTTTAGGCCTATATCTTTAATAAATGTAGGTATTAAACTCTATGCCAAGTTACTGGCATCTAGATTGTCATCAGTTATACACCTTTTGGTACAATCTGATCAAACAGGGTTCGTCAGAGGACGACAAGCTTTTGATAATACTAGGCGGGTATTAAATATCCTAGATTAAGCAGAGGCGAACAGGGTCCCTATGGTGGCGAACAAGGTCCCTATGATAACGATCACATTGGATGCCGAGAAGGTGTTTGACCGTGTAAATTGGTCCTTTACCTTTCGGAATTGCAACACATGGGCTTTAAAGGAACAATACTCTCGGCTATACAAAATCTATACAGTAACCCCTCGGCCAGAGTTTTCACTAATGGAGCTGTTTCTGAGCCCTTTCAGATCCGTAATGGAAGATGTCAGGTGTGCCTTCTATCCCCACTGATTTTTATACTGACCATTTAACCCTTGCACAACACCTGCGCCTGAATAATAATGTCAAAGGAATCAACATTGGAGGCAGACAACACCTTATTTCTCTATATGCTGATGACATTATCCTTACTTTGACTGAACCAAATAGTTCGCTACAGTGTGCTCTAAATATCATCTCTAAGTTTAGTTCCCTATCTTATTATAAGATTAACAAATACAATTCCCAAATACTACCCTTGAATATCTCTCAAAATACTTTTCATGCAATAAAATCTTCCTTTCTCCTAGATTGGCAAGACACCGAGATAAAATACATGGACATCCGCCTCACTAAAACCCGATCACTATAATATTCCTATAATTATGAACCACTACTGAAAACAATAGAACAAGGCTTATCCACTTTTGCAAAGCATGACATCTCTTGGGCAGGCAGTATAGCTACTTTTCAGATATTCACATTACCTAAAGTGTTATATATTTTCCGGACTCTTCCATTGTCCCTACCTACTAGTTTCTTTCAGAAAGCTGAATAACTCATTAATAAGTTCATCTGGGGAAATGGGAAACCTAGAATCTCCTACAACTTAATGATCCGAAGGAGAGGCAGAGGAGGATTGGGGTTGCTGTGTCTTCATCATTATTATATAGCTACCAACGTCTCTATTTTGAGAGATTGGTGGACAGGAAATAATGATAAAAATTGGGTCCATATAGAGAAAAATGTAGCCCCGACCCAAAATCTCAGAGCCTTACTGTATAGTTCTGTGTTAGATACCACTATGAATCTAGGGAGGTCACATGTATTACGGAACTCTGTAGACATCTGGCGTAGAGTCCACTCTTCAGTGGGAAAAACATCACCGGACTGCATAACAACAGCCCCTCTAGAGGCCTTGGAAGGATTAATGGGCGATATATCTCTGCTTAATTGGGTACATAACGGAATAAACACAATTCAACAATTGTACTTCCAGGAGACGTTGCGATCCTTTGAGGACCTGCATATGACATATGGAATCCCAAATAAGGATTTTTATAAATATCTGCATCTGATACATTTGCTAGCAGCTCTCAATAAATCTTATCCTTCCTTCCATACTGACACTAAAATAATGAGACTGATATGACACTATAGCTCGAAATACAATATTTGTGAAAACGGCCCCTATAATAACCTTGGAAAAGGAAGTAGGCAAAATGTACAGAGCTGAAGCCTGGAGTAGGGCCATTCTCTTTTCCTCTACAACAAATAGATGTGCAACCCACTATGAAACAGCCATGAAGACCCTTTTGCCTTGGTACTATTCACCTAATAGATTACACATAATTTTTCCGACTTCTTCACCTCAATGCTGGCGACTATGTGGTCAGAATAGAATATTATGCCACACTTTGTGGTCATGTCCCATTCTTCTTCCTTACTGGAACGCAATATTCTCCCTCTTATCTGAGATATTACATTACAGAGTGGAACCTTCCCCAGGCTTAGCTCTCCTCTTCCTTGATATAGATTATTTTCCCGTACCTGCCCGTACTATCGTGGGTTATCCCTTGGTGATTGCAAAGCTAGTGGTAGTGTGACATTGGAAAGAAATAAACCCCCCAGATATGAAAGAAGTAATAGCGACTTTTAATACCACATATATTTATGAAAAACTACTTTCCTATAGGTTTTTACATAGCTGTAAAGTGAATAAGGTGTGGCAACTGTGGACAATGCACCCTTCATGTAAACATGGAGACATATAAAAAGAGCTGAGACTCAGAGACAGTATGTTGTTGTACTATTTTATTTAACTTGTTCCAACCTACAATGGTTATTTACAATATTTGTTGATAACTGTGATTATCTGCTTAACCCCAGCGATGGATATTGTATCTTTATTTTCTCTTTACATACAGTATACACTTACCTAAAGAATTATTAGGAACACCTGTTCTATTTCTCATTAATGCAATTATCTAGTCAACCAATCACATGGCAGTTGCTTCAATGCATTTAGGGGGGTGGTCCTGGTCAAGACAATCTCCTGAACTCCAAACTGAATGTCAGAATAGGAAAGAAAGGTGATTTAAGCAATTTTGAGCGTGGCATGGTTGTTGGTGCCGGACGGGCCGGTCTGAGTATTTCACAATCTGCTCAGTTACTGTCACGACCGCTATCCCAGCAGCAGTCGTGTCGCACCAGACGGAGGGGAAGGGGGACCATTATCTACGGATGGGAAATAGAATGGCCACCCCTGACTAACCCTAAGCTGGCACCTGTCTGCCCTGATACCCTAGACGGGGTGTGAACCCGTGCGGCGAGCAGGATGCCTAAACCCTCAGTCGCCCTAACAAGACTGGACTGGGGAAAGGCCGATGGGAGCGCTAGTCACCATCACTCACGTCTAGGAAAACAACAGGGGAAGACAGCAACAAACAAACTATAGCAAAGATAGACTTATCCAGTCACGAGCAGAGAAGGCGAACCCAAACACGACAGTCCACGCCGGACAAGAGCTCCACAGCAACACCATCAAACGATCTCCTTCCAAGGTCAGAGTAGCACTGGAAGTAAGGACTATATCTGGCAATGACTGCAAGTGAAAGTGAAACTAATATAGTAGCTGGGAGTGGCAGACAGGACTCACCTGAGGAGGATGCCTACAAACTCCCAGTCAGGACAAAAAGGTTCACAAGGCAAAACCCAGATGACATACCCTGAACCACGGAGCAAACTCACAAGCTATCGCGAGTAGCAAGTCGCTGCGACCTTCTCCTCCCAGACCTGTCTGGATCAGTTACAGTCGTGACAGTACCCCCCTTTCTACAAGGGGCCCCTGGACCCTCAAGACCAGGCCTCTCCGGATGGGAACTATGAAAAGCCCGAATGAGTCTGTCCGCTTTTATCTCTGATGCTGGAACCCACATTCTCTCTTCGGAACCATAACCTTTCCAGTGCACCAGGTACTGAAGAGAGCGGCGAACATATCGTGAATCAACAATCTTTTCTACCTGAAACTCAAGACTGCCATCAACAACCACCGGTGGAGGCGGTAGTGGCAATGGTTCAGGAGGTTCTACATATCTCTTAAGCAGAGATCTGTGGAAGACATTATGGATCCTTAGAGTCTGAGGTAGCTCCAGACGAAAAGCCACCGGGTTAATGATCTTAATTACCCTATAAGGACCAATAAATCTCGGACCTAATTTCCACGAGGGAACCTTCAACTTGATATTTCTGGTAGACAACCACACCAAGTCATTCACCCCAAGGTCCGGACCTTCAGAGCGCTTCCTATCAGCCGCACGTTTGTATCTACCACCAATTCTCTTCAAACTTTCTTGCACACTCTGCCACACTGAAGAAAGTGAAGACGCAAATCGTTCCTCCTCGGGAATCCCAGACGGCCCCCCCCTCACTAAACGTACAAAACTGAGGATGGAAACCATACGCACCAAAAAATGGTGACTTATCGGTGGATTCTTGACGACGATTATTAATGGCAAACTCGGCTAACGGTAAATAAGATGACCATTCCTCCTGATTTTCGGAAACAAAGCATCTCAAATATGTCTCTAGGTTTTGATTGGTACGTTCAGTCTGACCGTTGTACTGTGGATGGAAAGATGAAGAAAACGACAGATGAACCCCTAAACAGGAACAAAAAGCTTTCCAAAATTTAGAAACGAATTGGGTACCACGATCCGAAACAATATCGGAAGGGACCCCGTGAAGCTTCACGATGTGGTCAATAAAAACCTGAGCCAGTGTGTTAGCATTAGGCAATGCGGCAAGAGCAATAAAGTGCACCATTTTGCTGAATCTGTCAACAACTACAAGAATAACAGTCTTCCCCGCTGATACTGGTAGATCCGTAATGAAATCCATTGACAGGTGCGTCCAAGGCCTGTTGGGGATGGCCAGAGGTAAAAGACACCCTGCCGGATGAGTATGATCTACCTTAGAACGAGCACAGGTAGCACATGCAGACACAAAATTCAACACCTCCTGGCGCCATTTAGGCCACCAGAAGCGACGAGACACTAACTCAGAGGTTGCCCTACTACCTGGGTGTCCTGCCAGTGTGGAGTTATGGTGTTCTTTTAGTATCTCCAGTCGTAAATTTTCTGGCAGAAACAGTTTACCCGAGGGGCAGGAGGCCGGGGCGTCCCCCTGAGCTTCCAACACCCTCCCCTCCAAACCTGAGTGTAATGCAGAGACCACCACCCCCTTTTGCAAAATGGGCTCCGGTACCTCAACATCACCCCCTCCAGGAAAACTTCGAGACAATGCATCCGCCTTAGTATTTTTTGCCCCCGGGCGATAGGTTATTACAAAATTAAACCTAGTAAAAAATAACGACCACCGAGCCTGTCTAGGGGTGAGACATTTAGCAGACTCCAGATATAATAAGTTTTTGTGATCAGTAATCACCGTGACGGGATGAACCGCCCCCTCCAAAAAATGACGCCACTCCTCAAAAGCCAACTTAATAGCCAAAAGTTCCCTGTTGCCAATATCATAGTTCCTTTCTGCAGTAGACAATTTCTTCGAAAAGAAAGCACACGACGCCATTCACCAGGGGACGGGCCCTGAGATAGTACCGCTCTCACCCCCACCTCTGATGCGTCAACCTCTACAATAAAAGGAAGCGAGACATCTGGCTGTACGAGAATAGGGGCCGAGGTGAATCTCTCCTTCAGAGATGCAAAGGCAGTTTTGGCTGCATGTGACCATTTGGAAAAATCGCATCCCTTTCGGGTCATGTCCGTCAGTGGTTTGACCACCAAGGAATAGTTCTTTATAAATTTTCTATAAAAATTGGCAAACCCCAGGAAGCGTTGCAATGCCTTCAGGTTCTCAGGCAGATCCTAGTCTATAATCGCCCGGACTTTCTCTGGATCCATGCGGAAACCAGAATCTGACAACACATACCCCAGAAATGGCAGTTCTTTTACGGCGAACACACATTTTTCTAACTTAGCAAACAATTTGTTGGCCCATAATATCTGCAGCACTTGTCTCACATGGATCTTATGTGTATCCAGATCCGGGGAATAGACCAGGATGTCATCAAGATATATCACAACAAATCTCCCGATAAGGTGACTAAAAATATCGTTGACAAAATGTTGGAATATCGCAGGCGCATTAGTAAGACCAAATGGCATGACCAGATTTTCATAATGCCCTTCCGGAGTATTAAAAGCCGTCTTCCACTCATCCCCCTCTTTGATGCGAACCAGGTTATAGGCTCCTCTGAGATCCATTTTGGAGAACCATTTAGCACCAGCAACCTGATTAAAGAGGTCGGGAATGAGAGGAAGAGGATAGGGATCGAGGATAGGGATCTTGGATAGTTATCCGGTTTAATTCCCGGAAATATAGGCAAGGACGTAGGCCCCCATCTTTCTTTTTAACGAAAAAGAACCCTGCAGCCACAGGTGAAGAAGAGGGTCTGATGTGTCCCTTAGCCAAACTCCCCGAAATATAATCTTTCATAGCCTTCCTCTCCGGGCCGGAAAGATTGTATAAGCGGGTTTTAGGTAGTTTTGCCCAAGGTAATAGATTAATCGGGCAATCATATGGACGATGAGGTGGTAACCCCTGACAACACTTCTCAGAGAACACATCCATAAAATCTGACAGAAAGGCAGGTAAAGATGTTACAGAGAGTGTAGAGCACCTACTACTCAAGCAGTTGTCCTTACAATGTTCACTCCACTCCACAATCTCCCCGGCCTGCCAATCCACAACTGGATTGTGAGTCACCAGCCAGGGAAGCCCCAATACAATAGGAGCCGGAAGACCGTCCAGGACATAACAAGAGATATGCTCTTTATGGAGGTCACCTACCTGCAGATGGATATTATGGATGATCTGAGTTAACTCTCTCTGAGTAAGAGGGGAGGAGTCGATGGCAAACACAGGAATAGTTCTGCATACCGGTTCCGGAGTAAAACCCAGAGCCTGAGCAAACCGTGAATCCACCAAGTTGACCCCCGCCCCACTGTCCAAAAAGACGGAACAGATCTCAGTTTTATTGCCAGCCTCAACGGTAGCGGACAACAAAAACTGAGACATGCGTATGGAGGAAACGAATACGCCCAGACTGTTCTCCTTCGCACAATCTGGGGACTCTAGTTTTCCGGCGGCTCCTTAGTTTGTCGTCTCTTGGGTTCTGAGGGACAAACCTTTACAAAATGACCCCTCCCCCCACAACGAAAACAAACCTCTGACCTACGGCGGAACTTAGGAGGATTCACCCGTCTAGTGGCGCCCCCTATTTGCATTGGTTCGACTGGACCATAACAGACCGATCCCTGCCCTATAGAGGCCTCCGTAAAATTTAATAATCTCTCCCTGAGTCGTCTGTCGATTCTTATGGACAGAGACATAGCAGCCTCAAGAGACCCAGGGACCTCGTATACCGCCAGCGCGTCTTTTAATTTTTCAGACAACCCCTGGCAGAACTGACTCCTAAGGGCCGAGTCGTTCCATAACGTATCAGTAGCCCACCTACGGAATTCGGAACAGTATAGTTCAGCAGACCGGTTCTCTTGCCGAAGTCTACGTAGCTTAGACTCAGCCAGTGAGACCCTGTCCGGGTCATCATATACGAGACCCAGGGCTTCAAAAAACTCCTCCACTGATCGTAAGGCCGGAGAGTTTGATGGTAGGGAGAAAGCCCAAGCCTGCGGATCTCCTTGCAGGAGAGAAATTACAATGCCCACCCGTTGTTCCTCACCGCCGGAGGATCTAGGGCGTAACCTGAAGAACAATTTGCAAGCTTCTCTGAAGGTTACAAATTGGTCTCTCCCTCCAGAGAACCTATCAGGTAAAGCCACTTTTGGTTTAGGAGTACCTTGGTTTCCCGTAGCAACGGTGGAACCCAAGGATTGCTGCTGCAGCACTGTTGCTTTTAATCCTGCCACTTCAAGGGATAACCCCTGTAATTGTTTCGCCAAAACCGAAACCGGATCCATAGTGGAACAGACAAAATACAAAGCAAAACAGCAAGCAAAAAAAAAAAAAAAAAAAGAAATGTCACTTTTTTTTTTTTTTTTTTTTTAAAAGGCCAGATATACTGTCACGACTGCTATCCCAGCAGCAGTCGTGTCGTTTCCCTTATCTACGGATGGGAAATAGAATGGCCACCCCTGACTAACCCTAAGCTGGCACCTGTCTGCCCTGATACCCTAGACGGGGTGTGAACCCGTGCGGCGAGCAGGATGCCTAAACCCTCAGTCGCCCTAACAAGACTGGACTGGGGAAAGGCCGATGGGAGCGCTAGTCACCATCACTCACGTCTAGGAAAACAACAGGGGAAGACAGCAACAAACAAACTATAGCAAAGATAGACTTATCCAGTCACGAGCAGAGAAGGCGATCCCAAACACGACAGTCCACGCCGGACATATAACGGAGCACGGAGATGGAGAGGGTCTTCGGATTCTCCCCGCACTATACGGACGTCGGCTTGTATTTGATGTTGATTTTAGTGTTTCCCCTGGTTTTTACCTTATCTCCTGGTTCAGACCTCGGCGAGTTTTGACCTTGATATTGTGTTCTGCCTCAGTGTTTGCTTCTGTGTGTTCTGTCCTAACTTTTTTGTTTTCTCCGCTGTTGTTCCTACCTGTAAGCCCCCGCACGTACTTTTTAAAAAAAAATTATATTTGTATTACGTTTTTCATTAGAAACAAGGAAAGGTAACAAATACCAAGGTACAGGGCATGCAAGCCCAAGAAATACTCATAGAATACATTGTGAATACATAGTGAGTACATAGTGAATACATGGTGGGTACAAAGTGAATACATGAGACACCATAGGGTAGCAGTATTGAGAAAGTACAATATAGAGAAAGTACAATATGGAAAAAGTACAATATAATATAAGAACGGAAGTGGGACCCCACATGTTTATTATCTGAAGACATATGGGTGGAGGTGGGATGCGAATCGCTTGCTCTACTCACTGGTGTGGACCAGGGGAGGTCAGTGGGTGGTATTTATTAATAGAACCTACATAGGCTACTGTGTAGTGGATATCTGTCTTGCGCCATATGCAGGCGAGGAGGGTTTTTTAGGGAATCTATAGTTTGACCATAAAAACCTTTTTTTTTTAGAAATGTGACATGTGTGCGAGTTTCCCATGAGGACAGTTCCTCAAATCTATGAAGTTGATCCATTTTCAGGAGCCATTGTTCCATAGAGGGAGTATAAGTTTGAAGCCAGAATCTAGGAAGCAAGAGGTGAGCTGCTATCAACATCTGTGTGAAGATGTAGGGTACGTGTGTATGAGGATCATCAGGGGGAATAGACAGTAGGGCTAATTGTGGGGAAGGTTGGATGGATGTGAGGCAAACCTTGTTAGTAGAGTTGAGCGAACACCTGGATCTTCGGGTTCGAGAAGTTCGGCCGAACTTCCCGGAAATGTTCGGGTTCGGGATCCGAACCCGACCCGAACTTCGTCCCGAACCCGAACCCCATTGAAGTCAATGGGGACCCGAACTTTTCGGCACTAAAAAGGCTGTAAAACAGCCCAGGAAAGAGCTAGAGCAGCAAAATGTAGTTAAATCCCCTGCAAACAAATGTGGGTAGGGAAATTAATAAAAATAAAAATAAAAAAAATAAAAATTAACCAATATCAATTGGAGAGAGGTCCCATAGCAGAGAATCTGGTTTCATGTCAGCAGAGAATCAGTCTTCATGTCATAGCAGAGAATCAGGCTTCACGTTACCCAACACTGGAACAGTCCATTGTCAGATGTTTAGGCCCAGGCACCCAGGCAGAGGAGAGAGGTCCCATAGCAGAGAATCTGGCTTCATGTCAGCAGAGAATCAGTCTTCATGTCATAGCAGAGAATCATGCTTCACGTCACCCAACATTGGAACAGTCCATTGTCATATAATTTAGGCCCCGGCACCCAGAAAGAGGAGAGAGGTCCCATAACAGAGATTCAGGCTTCATATCAGCAGAGAATCAGTCTTCATGTCATAGCAGAGAATCAGGCTTCACGTCACCCACCACTGTAACAGTCCATTGTCAGATATTTAGGCCCCGGCACCCAGGCAGAGGAGAGAGGTCCCATAACATAGAATCTGGCTTCATGTCAGCAGAGAATCAGTCTTCATGTCATAGCAGAGAATCAGGCTTCACGTCACCCACCACTGTAACAGTCCATTGTCAGATATTTAGGCCCCGGCACCCAGGCAGAGGAGAGAGGTCCCATAACATAGAATCTGGCTTCATGTCAGCAGAGAATCAGTCTTCATGTCATAGCAGAGAATCAGGCTTCACGTCACCCAACACTGGAACAGTCCATTGTCAGATATTTAGGCACCGGCACCCAGGCAGAGGAGAGAGGTCCCATAACAGAGATTCAGGCTTCATGTCAGCAGAGAATCAGTCTTCATGTCATAGCAGAGAATCATGCTTCACGTCACCCAACATTGGAACAGTCCATTAACATATAATTTAGGCCTTGGCACCCAGACAGAGGAGAGAGGTCCCATAACAGAGATTCAGGCTTCATGTCAGCGACTCAGCAGAGAATCAGTCTTTATGTCATAGCAGAGAATCAGGCTTCATGTCACCCACCACTGGAACAGGCCACTGTCAGATATTTTTAGGCCCCGGCACCCAGACAGAGGAGAGGTTAATTTAACTTTGGGTTGCCCCGCAATATAATGGTAAAATGAAAATAAAAATAGGATTGAATGAGAAAGTGCCCTTGAGTACAATAATATATGGTTAAGGGGAGGTAGTTAATGTCTAATCTGCACAAGGGATGGACAGGTCCTGTGGGATCCATGCCTGGTTCATTTTTATGAACGTCAGCTTGTCCACATTGGCATGAGACAGGCGGCTGCATTTGTCTGTAATGACGCCCCCTGCCGTGCTGAATACACGTTCAGACAAAACGCTGGCCGCCGGGCAGGCCAGCACCTCCAAGGCATAAAAGGCTAGCTCTGGCCACGTGGACAATTTGGAGACCCAGAAGTTGAATGGGGCCGAACCATCAGTCAGTACGTGGAGGGGTGTGCACACGTACTGTTCCACCACGTTAGTGAAATGTTGCCTCCTGCTAACACGTTCCGTATCAGGTGGTGGTGCAGTTAGCTGTGGCGTGGTGACAAAACTTTTCCACATCTCTGCCATGCTAACCTTGCCCTCAGAGGAGCTGGCCTTGACACAGCTGCGTTGGTGACCTCTTGCTCCTTCTCTGCCTTCGCCTTGGACTTCCACTTGTTCCCCTGTGACATTTGGGAATGCTCTCAGTAGCGCGTCTACCAACGTGCGCTTGTACTCGCGCATCTTCCTATCAAGCTCTAGTGCAGGAAGTAAGGTAAGCACATTGTCTTTGTACCGTGGATCCAGCAACCCAGTAGTCCGCACACGCTAAAATGTGGGCAACTCTGCTGTCGTTGCGCAGGCACTGCAGCATATAGTCGCTCATGTGTGCCAGGCTGCCCAGAGGTAAGGACAAGCTGTCCTCTGTGGGAGGCGTATCGTCATCGTCCTGCGTTTCCCCCCAGCCACGCACCAGTGATGGGCCCGAGCTGCGTTGGGTGCCACCCCGCTGTGAACATGCTTCATCCTCATCCTCCTCCACCTCCTCCTCATCCTCGTCCTCCTCGTCCTCTAGTAGTGGGCCCTGTCTGGCCACATTTGTACCTGGCCTCTGCTGTTGCAAAAAACCTCCCTCTGAGTCACTTCAAAGAGACTGGCCTGAAAGTGCTAAAAATGACCCTTCTTCCTCCTCCTCCTCCTCCTGGGCCACCTCCTCTTCCATCATCACCCTAAGTGTTTTCTCAAGGAGACATAGAAGTGGTATTGTAACGCTGATAACAGCGTCATCGCCACTGGCCATGTTGGTGGAGTACTCGAAACAGCGCAACAGGGCACACAGGTCTCGCATTGAGGCCCAGTCATTGGTGGTGAAGTGGGGCTGTTCCGCAGTGCGACTGACCCGTGCGTGCTGCAGCTGAAACTCCACTATGGCCTGCTGCTGCTCGCACAGTCTGTCCAGCATGTGCAAGGTGGAGTTCCACCTGGTGGGCACGTCGCATATGAGGCGGTGAGCGGGAAGGCCGAAGTTACGCTGTAGCGCAGACAGGCGAGCAGCGGCAGGATGTGAACGCCGGAAGCGCGAACAGATGGCCCGCACTTTATGCAGCAGCTCTGACATGTCGGGGTAGTTGTGAATGAACTTCTGCACCACCAAATTCAGCACATGCGCCAGGCAAGGGATGTGCGTCAAACCGGCTAGTCCCAGAGCTGCAACGAGATTTCGCCCATTATCGCACACCACCAGGCCGGGTTTGAGGCTCACCGGCAGCAACCAGTCGTCGGTCTGTTGTTCTATACCCCGCCACAACTCCTGTACGGTGTGGGGCCTGTCCCCGAAACATGAGTTTCAGAATGGCCTGCTGACGTTTACCCCGGGCTGTGCTGAAGTTGGTGGTGAAGGTGTGTGACTGACTGGATGAGCAGGTGGAAGAAGAGGAGGAGGAAGCTGAGTAGGAGGAGGAGGAGACAGGAGGCAAAGAATGTTGCCCTGCGATCCTTGGCGGCGGAAGGACGTGCGCCAAACAGCTCTCTGCCTGGGGCCCAGCTGCCACTACATTTACCCAGTGTGCAGTTAGGGATATATAGTGTCCCTGGCCGTGCTTACTGGTCCACGTATCTGTGGTTAGGTGGACCTTGCCACAGATGACGTTGCGCAGTGCACACTTGATTTTATCGGATACTTGGTTGTGCAGGGAAGGCACGGCTCTCTTGGAGAAGCAGTGCCGGCTGGGAACAACATACTGTGGGACAGCAAGCGACATGAGCTGTTTGAAGCTGTCTGTGTCCACCAGCCTAAATGACAGCATTTCATAGGCCAGTAGTTTAGAAATGCTGGCATTCAGGGCCAGGGATCGAGGGTGGCTAGGTGGGAATTTACGCTTTCTCTCAAATGTTTGTGAGATGGAGAGCTGGACGCTGCTGTGTGACATGGTTAAGATGCTTGGTGACGCAGGTGGTGGTGTTGGTGGTACATCCCATGTTTGCTGGGCGGCAGGTGCCAACGTTCCTCCAGAGGCGGAGGAAGAGGCCGAGGCGGCAGCAGCAGAAGAAGCCGAGGCGGCAGCAGCAGAAGAGGTAGCAGGGGGAGCCTGAGTGATTTCCTTGTTTTTAAGGTGTTTACTCCACTGCAGTTCATGCTTTGCATGCAGGTGCCTGGTCATGCAGGTTGTGCTAAGGTTCAGAACGTTAATGCCTCGCTTCAGGCTCTGATGCACAGCGTGCAAACCACTCGGGTCTTGTCATCAGCACATTGTTTGAAGAAGTGCCATGCCAGGGAACTCCTTGAAGCTGCCTTTGGGGTGCTCGGTCCCAGATGGCGGCGGTCAGTAGCAGGCGGAGTCTCTTGGCGGCGGGTGTTCTGCTTTTGCCCACTGCTCCCTCTTTTGCTACGCTGTTGGCTCGGTCTCACCACTGCCTCTTCCTCCGAACTGTGAAAGTCAGTGGCACGACCTTCATTCCATGTGGGGTCTAGGACCTCATCGTCCCCTGCATCGTCTTCATCCCTGACCTCCTGTTCAGTCTGCACACTGCAGAAAGACACAGCAGTTGGCACCTGTGTTTCGTCATCATCAGAGACGTGCTGAGGTGGTATTCCCATGTCCTCATCATCAGGAAACATAAGTGGTTGTGCGTTAGTGCATTCTATGTCTTCCACCGCTGGGGAAGGGCTAGGTGGATGCCCTTGGGAAACCCTGCCAGCAGAGACTGCTGCATAACTTGAGGCTCAGACAGTTTCCCTGGTATGCATGGGGGTGATGTGACAGACTGATGGGCTTGGTTTTCATGCGCCATCTGTGCGCTTTCTGCAGAAGACTGGGTGGGAGATAATGTGAACCTGCTGGATCCACTGTCGGCCACCCAATTTACTAATGCCTGTACCTGCTCAGGCCTTACCATCCTTAGAACGGCATTGGGCCCCACCAAATATCCCTGTAAATTCTGGCAGCTACTGGGACCTGAGGTAGTTGGTACACTAGGACGTGTGGCAGTGGCAGAACGGCCACGTCCTCTCCCAGCACCAGAGGGTCCACTAACACCACCACGACCATGTCCGCGTCCCTTACTAGATGTTTTCCTCATTGTTAACGTTCACCACAATAAGAAAAATATTATTTGGCCCAATGTATTGAATTCAAATTCAGGCCTTTTTTTACAGACACCTAACACTATCTGGCTATCTATTTAGGTACCGTATTACACTAATACTGGCACAGCAGTAATGACAGATTTAGCTGAATATAAATTTATTAAGCTATTATTTAGGCGCTGGGTGACAGGTATACGTTTACGGACAGAATTAGACTTGGATATGCACAGTAGCGTGTGTGAAGTTATTGAGAATGACCCTATTAGCACCTTGAATCTAATATACCCTTTTAGGGATAGATTTAAAGTAGGCCTGATACAGCAGAAACCACTAATTTAGGAAATTGCTAAGTTGGGAATTGTATTTCAACTCAGAACAAAAACTGTGCTTTGACGGACACAAAATAACTTGACCAGCTACAGCAATAACCACAGATTTAGCTGAATATAAATTTGAGGCCTATTATTTAGGCGCTGGGTGACAGGTATACGTTTACAGACAGAATTAGACTTGGATATGCACAGTAGCGTGTGTGTGAAGTTATTGAGAATGACCCTATCAGCACCTTGAATCTAATATACCCTTTTAATGAATAGATTTAAAGTAGGCCTGATACAGCAGAAACCACTAATTTAGGAAATTGCTAGGTTGGGAATTGTATTTCAACCCAGAACAAAAACTGTGCTTTGACGGACACAAAATAACTTGACCAGCTACAGCAATAACCACAGATTTAGCTGAATATAAATTTGAGGCCTATTATTTAGGCGCTGGGTGACAGGTATACGTTTACGGACAGAATTAGACTTGGATATGCACAGTAGCATGTGTGTGAAGTTATTGAGAATGACCCTATCAGCACCTTGAATCTAATATACCCTTTTAGGGATAGATTTAAAGTAGGCCTGATACAGCAGAAACCACAAATTTAGGAAATTGCTAAGTTGGGAATTGTATTTCAACCCAGAACAAAAACTGTGCTTTGACGGACACAAAATAACTTGACCAGCTACAGCAATAACCACAGATTTAGCTGAATATAAATTTGAGGCCTATTATTTAGGCGCTGGGTGACAGGTATAAGTTTACAGACAGAATTAGACTTGGAAATGCACAGTAGCGTGTGTGTGAAGTTATTGAGAATGACCCTATCAGCACCTTGAATCTAATATACCCTTTTAATGAATAGATTTAAAGTAGCCCTGATACAGCAGAAACCACTAATTTAGGAAATTGCTAAGTTGGGAATTGTATTTCAACCCAGAACAAAAATATATCCTTTGCCAGACAGCAGACAGTATTACAATTGGCTGGCCACAGCTGAAACACCAGATTTAGGGTACTGCTATTTTGGCAATTGTATTTCACCCATCAATAAAATAGCAAGCACAGCCAAGCCCCTGATGTAGGATATAGCAAAAAAATAACCACACTATTGATGGTTAAATGGACTTGGTGGCAGCTTGCCCCTGATGTAGGATATAGCCAAAAAATAACCACACTATTGATGGTTAAATGGACTTGGTGGCAGCTTGCCCCTGATGTAGGATATAGCAAAAAAATAACCACACTATTGATGGTTAAATGGACTTGGGGACAGCTTGCCCCGATGTAGGATATAGCAAAAAAATAACCACACTATTAATGGTTAAATGGACTTGGTGTCAGCTTGCCCCTGATATAGGATATAGCCAAAAAATAACCACACTATTGATGGTTAAATGGACTTGGTGGCAGCTTGCCCCTGATGTAGGATATAGCCAAAAAATAACCACACTATTGATGGTTAAATGGACTTGGTGACAGCTTGCCCCTGATGTAGGATATAGCAAAAAAATAACCACACTATTGATGGTTATATGGACTTGGTGGCAGCTTGTGCTGGCGCACCACAAGCCACAAAATGGCAGCCGATCACCCCAGAAAAAAGTGACTGAAAAACGCTCTGGGCAGGCTAAAAACAGTGAGCAATTGAATAGCAGCAGTTCAATGATCCACAGCTGTAGATCGATCACTGACTTAAGTGTTTTGGAGGAGTTAATCACTGCCTAATCTCGCCCTAACGTCGCAGCTGCAACCTCTCCCTACACTGTGATGGCCTCGTGGGGCAAGTAGTATGACGCTTGTTGATTGGCTGCTTTGCAGCCTTTCAAAAAGCGCCAAGAAAACGACGAACACCGAACCCGAACCCGGACTTTTACTAAAATGTTCGGGTTCGGGTCCGTGTCACGGACACCCCAAAATTCGGTACGAACCCGAACTATACAGTTCGGGTTCGCTCATCCCTACTTGTTAGCAAAAGAGTATATCTCGGACCACCACCTGGAAATTAGGGGACAGGACCACCAAATATGGAAGAAGGTACCCCTCTCCCCGTGGCACCTCCAGCATGTGTCTGAGGCAGATTCTGAGAAAAGTGATGTCTTGTCTGGTGTGTTGTACAAGCGGGTGAGGATTTTGTATCCGTTCTCTTGGATTCGGACGCAGCGGGAGGCCCTGTGGGGGATTCAAGAAGCTTGTGGAGGGAGATAAAAGGAATTGTAATGTCCATGTTTAACTCCCATTGGGGGTGTGGTTTGGGATATTATAGACTCGAGTCAGACCAGGGGGCGATGAAGGTCGCCCATATGGACGTGTTGCTTTTTGTAGGACCTAAGGTATGAGACTGAGAAGAGGTCACACGGGTGAGGATTAAGTAAGGTGTTCATGACCTCCAGATCCATCAGGTCCCCTGGTGGGCTCATCAGTAACGTCAAGGGAGTCAGTGAGGATTTTAACCCCTGTGAAGTTGACACTCTCAGTGTAGGGGGTGCTGTGCCCAAGATGTCTTTCACTGTTAATAGTGGAGAAGGGAAGGGAATGGAGCAATGAGACATGGAAAGCCATTTCCAAGCCTCTAGGGTGGCTTTAATGATTGGGTAGTGGGTAAGCGGGGTAGGCGGGACATTTTGATGGCCCAGCAGGAGTGCCCTGATGGGTCTGTCTAGGATGTGAAGTTCAATATCCACTCCAGAGCATTGCGGGGAGGGGCATGGCCAGGATACTGCTCAGGAGAGGAGTATAGCTTTGCCATATAATTCTGGATTCGGTAGGCCTATGCCCCCTGCTTGTCGTGGCTTTGTGAAGAGGGAGAACGAGAGTCTCGCTTTCCTTTCATTCCAAACAAAGGACCTGAACTTTCTTTGTAATGAAACATAGAAGTGTTTGGGTATGGGGATGGGGAGAACTTGCTGTAAGTAAGTAAGGCAAGGAAGGATTAGAGAGGAAAGCAGGTTCTTGCGACCAAACCAAGACAGCGTAGGGTTGGACTGGGTGAGTTTGTCTATGGAGGCAAATATTGTGGTTCTCAGGGGGATGTAGTTGAGTGAGAAGAGATCTGTTATCATGGGGCTAATTTTAACTCCTAAGTAGGTGATGGTGGGGGAGGACCAGTTGAAGGGCGAGTTCTCCATTAATTGTTGTTTGGTGGAAAAGGGGATTCCCTAGCACAGGACCAGGGATTTGCTAGCATTAATCTAAAAGTCTGAAACGGTGCTGTAAAGGTTAAGGTGGGCTTGAATGCTGGGGAGAGAGACTGTCGGATTAACGGTCATCATCATAACGTCATCCGCAAAAGCTGCATTTTTTTGTTCCCTGCGTCCCAAATATAGACCTTCAATCCTCTGATCCCTCCTTATAGTAGACAAGAGTGGTTCCAGGGCTAGTATAAATAAGAGTGGGGAGAGAGGACAGCCCTGGCGAGTTTGGTTATTTATGGCAAACAGAGAGGAAAGTTTTCCATTGACCAAGACCAGGGCTGTTGTCTGTGCATACATGGCGAAGGTGGCTTGCACAAAGGAATCAGGGAGGCCAAATCTCAACAAAACTTGCTTCAAATAAGCCCAGTTAACTCTATTGAATGCTTTCTCAGCATCAGTGCTGAGAAAGAGCAGTGGGGAGGAAATATGACGAGCGTGGCATAGTACATTAATCACTCTAGATGTGTTATCTTTGCCCTCCCTGTTGCAGATGAAGCCAACCTGATCCCTGTGGACAAGATGGGGAAGAATATTCGCTATCCTGTTGGCCAACATTTTGGCCAAGAGTTTGAGGTCTATATTTAGGAGGGATATGGGTCTATAGTTGAAGCACTGCTTGGTGTCTTTCCCCTCTTTGGGGATGAGCGTGATATGGGCAGCTGTCATGTCTCTAGACAATGGAACCCCTTGGAGAGCAAGGTTACAGACTTTAAGAAGGGGAGGGAGGAGGAGTTCTTGGAAGGTTTTATAGTATGAGACTGGGAGGCCATCCGGGCCTGGGCTCTTCCCGTGTGGCATTTGGCATAGAGCTTTGGTAAGTTCGACCAGGGTAAAGGGGGGCTTCTAGGGTGATCTTTTGGGAAGGGGAGAGGGAAGGAATATTGGAAGAATCCAAGAAGGTTGAAATGATGGGAGCACGTGCTTCTGGAGTTATGTTTGAGGGGAGGTTGTAGAGGTTTTCATAAAAGGACTGGAATTGAGCGGCAATCCGGAGGGCAGAAAACACTGGTTTACCGTCGGGTGAGGTCAGTTGGTGTATATAGTTTCCAGAGCTCCTCCCTTTTATCCTACGCATTAGAAATTTGGTTGCCTTATCGCCATGGGCGAAGAATTTGTGTTGGGAGTTCATGTAGTATTAGGCAGCCTTAGCTAGTAGTAGGGCCTTGAGTTCTGCTCTGAGATTCGACAGTTCCTGTAGATGGGAGTTATTAGGGTCTTTTTTATGACAGGATTCAAGTCGTTGTATGTTCTTAAGGGCATCATCAATCGCTTTCTCCCTCAACCTTTTTTGGTGTGATCCAATGTTGATAAATTGGCCTCTGATGTAGGGTTTATGTGCGTCCCATAGGGTGCAGGCAGAGAGGTCTAGGTGCTCGTTTAGGGAAAAGTATTCTTTGATGTGTTTGGCTACAGAATCAAGCGTGGATTGGTGACCCAATAGGGATTCATTAATTCGCCAATTGAAGCATGTGGGGTTGCTGTTTGGGGCCAGAACTGAAAGGTAAATTGGGGTATGATCAGAGAGATGTATGGAGCCTATTGAGGCCTCTCTACATAGGTGAATATGTTTCTTGGAGATAAACAAATAGTCGAGGCGATGATAGGTACCATGCACCGGGGAGTAAAAGATATAATCTAACGTGTTGGGGTGACATGTCCACCACACGTCAATCAGATGTAAGTTCCAAAAACTGTCGCGTATGACTTTAAGGGACTTGTGGAATTAGGATGATTTGTGGGATGATGTGTCTAGTTGCGGGTTCAATGAGGCGTTCATGTCTCCCCCTAGGATCACTATCCCTTCCTTAAAGGAATCAATGAGTGGGTGGATGTTTGTGAACCACTGGGATTGGTTGGAATTGGGGGCATATAGGTTTACAAAGTTATAAGTTTGGGGGCCTATGGTACCTTTTAACTAGGATGAACCTTAGATCGGGGTCTTGAGTGTGATCCACATATATAAAGGGGATTTTCCTCTGGGACCCTATACTAACTCCCCCTGAGGCCGAAGTGCTTCCCCCACAATGATACCAGTGGGAGTAGTGGGAGAATTGCAAGTTTGGGTAGTGGTTAAATCTAAAGTGCGTCTCCTAGAGGAACACAACACTGGCCCCAGCTTTCCTCAGGACAGTGAACATTTGGCTCCGTTTTGAGGGAGAGTGGAAGCCCCTAACATTGTACGAGGCTATATGAAGGTCAGCCATTACAGGGGGTATGAATAGGGGTACCTTGGAGCCGTTGATGCATCCTCCAGGGAAACACACTGACAGAAGAGGGCACCGCCGTCTGGCCCCGGAGGTGGGCCGGAGTACCGAAAATGGCGCTGCATGTCTCACATCTTAAGCATAGGGAAATTATGTACCTTGAACAGGAAATGGGGTAAGAAACAGATGTAACACATAATACGACAACAAAACAAAAATAAACCTGCATACAGATATATGCCAAAGACATTAGCGAGAAAATTGGTCAGTTGACCGGGTACGTGACGATATAGCACCCTGGTGAGATCTAGGGGAGAAATACAAGGATGGGTCTAGAATTTTGTAATCGGCAGGTCAGGGGAACAACTCGCTATACTTATCAGAACGATGGAGAGTTCAGTGACGCTAGGGTGCAGCTGTGCATCATACTCTCGGGAAGAGATGAGTAGGGAGAGGAGGACCTGGTTAAGGGTCTGGTTAAGGGTCCTGGGAGAGGCTCCTAGGAGTAAGCTGGTGGTTCCTCTTCTTGGATCTCATCGACTTCGGTGTGCGCTGGAGTTCAAAGGGAGCAGTCTTGGGGAGGTCTGGTAAGTCTCCTAGATCACGATAGAGTTCCCAGTTGTCAATCTGCATGGGGGAGATGTCCAGGTGTTCATAGACAGCCTCTAGGTCAGCGTAGGCCGAGATGATGAGCCCCTTGCCGGAGTATGAGAATGAGAGTCCAAACGGGTAGGTCCAGCAGTATAGGACTTTGTTGGATCTGAGCCAGTCCGTTAATGGTTTTAGTACCCTGCGCTTTTTAAGGGTAGATGGAGCCAGATCTTGATAGATTTCCAATCTAGAGTCCTCATAGGAAAGGTCTGAGTGGTTGCGCGCTGCTTCCAGGACAGCCGTTTTGACTGGAAAGTTCAGGAATCTGCATATTATGTCTCGGAGAAGCTCAGTCGGCTTTGGCTTAGGGCGCAGTGCCCTGTGAGCGCGTTCGATGACAATTTCTTGGGGGAAGTCGGGACCCAACAGTGAGCCACAAATGGTGAGAATTGTTGTGGTGATCTCTCCCGGCGGAACTGTTTCTGGGATCCCCCTGAACCGCAAGCTGTTGCGTCGCCCTCTATTTTCCTGGTCTTCCAGGGCATTGTGTAGCTCATTGAGGTGCGCTGTGCAGCGACGGAGGGAGACCGTCACAGCTGACTGATGGTTCAGGGTTGCGGCCTGGTGGGTTTCCAGAGTGTCCACCCGCTTCCCAATTTGTCTCACCTCCTGGCGGAAGGCAGTAAGTTCAGAGAGAACCGGCTCCATAACTCTGCAGAGGGCTCGATCCAGGTATCGTCTGGTGAGCGGTAAGTCTGCACCTGGTTGGCGCTCCTCTGTATCGCTGTCTCCCTCGGATTGTGCAGGGACGCGCTTCGGGGCCTTAGGCTGTTGAGCCGGCGCCATCTTAGATTCTTGCGGTGCGACCGTAGCGGCAGCTTTCTTTAGGAATTTCTCCATTTCACCGCTCGGTATCTGGCTTTTGATGCTCGTGGGGTGCTCTCCGAGCTTGGGGTTCCCGATTTTCACCATCCTCGCTTATAAAAGCTGGTTGTAGCTGGTGCTAGGGACGGTCGTCTTAGCAGAGCAGCAGACTAAGCGTCCATCACAGTCTGGCGCTAGCTCCGCCCCCCCGCCCCCGCATGTACTTAAGCTAGGGACCACCGCCCATTTGTACACCATCAGCTAGGACGGACCATGCAAGTAGGTAGGGATAGTGGGGTGGGTAGAGCTTAGGGCTGCACTTATCCCTACCATTTGTGACAGAAATACAATATAACACATATAACCGCCGCACTGACTGACTGCTACCGCTGCTACTTCCGTGAACCCCTGCACCACTACTTCCCGGGCAGGTAGGCTGCTGCAAAGCAGGTGGTCTACCCTGGGCACGTTTGGCTCTCACTGCTGCCACCGTGCTGACTCCCAGCCATGCTTTTAACACATAAAACCGCCAACGTGAACTGAGAATATATTATTCTTTTTGTACTAAAATAGCCCAGTAAATGCTTTCAGCAGAAATAAATGAACCAGTGAAGTGCGTATATATTTTTCTTTCTGTACTGAAGTAGGCCACTACAACCTTTTTCCACAAATAAGTGCACTAGTGAAGTGCATATATTTTTTTCTTTCTGTACTGAAATAGCCACTAAATGCTTTGCCACAAATAAGTGCACCAGTGAAGTGCCTATATTTTTTTCTTTCTATAATGAAATAGGCCACTAAACCCTTTTTCCACAAATAGGTGCACCAGTTAAGTGCGTATATTTTCATTTTTGTACGCTTTCAACACATATAACTTCCGACGTGAACTGAGAATATATTTTTATTTCTGTACTGAAATAGGCCACTAAACCCTTTTGCCACAAATAACTGCACCAGTGAAGTGCGTTCATTTTTTTCTTTCTTCACGCTTTCAACACATATAACCGCCGACATGAACTGAGAATATATATATTTTTTTGTACTGAAATAGGCCATTAAACGCTTTCAAGACATAAAACTGCAGAAGTGAACTAAGAATATAATCAGTAAACGCTTTTAGCAGAAATAAATGCACCAATGAAGTGAGTATATATATATTTTTCTGTACTGAAATAGGCCACTGAACGCTTTTGCCACAAATAAGTGCACCAGTGAAGTGCGTATATTTTTTTTCTTTCTATAATGAAATAGGGCACTGTACGCTTTTGCCACAAATAAGTGCACCAGTGAAGTGCGTATATATTTTTTTCTTTCTATAATGAAATAGGCCACTAAATGCTTTTGCCACAAATAAGTCTACTTTCACACTCGTGTTTGGTGCGGATCCGTCATGGATCTGCACAAACGCATCCGTTCAGATAATACAACCGCATGCATCCGTTCAGAACTGATCCGTTTCTATTATCTTTAACATAGCCAAGACAGATCCATCTTGAACACCATTGAAAGTCTATGGGAGACAGATGAGTTTTCTATTGTGCCATATTCTGTCAGTGTGGATCCATTTGGCTCAGTTTCATCAGACGGACAAAAAAACTCTGCAAGCAGTGTTTTGGTGTTCGCCTCCTAAGCGGAATGGAGACGGAACGGAGGCAAACTGAGCAAAACTGATGCATTCTGAGCAGATTCTTATCCATTCAGAATTGATTAAGGGCAAAACGGATCTGTTTTGGACCGCTTGTGAGAGCCCTGAACGGATCTCGCAAACGGAAACCAAAACGCCAGTATGAAAGTAGCCTTAGTGCACCAGTGAAGTGCGTATATTTTTTTCTTTCTATAATGAAATAGGGCACTAAACCCTTTTGCCACAAATAACTGCACCAGTGAAGTGAGTATATTTTGTCTTTCTATAATGAAATAGGCCACTGAACGCTTTTGCAACAAATAAGTGCACCAGTAAAGTTCATATATATTTTTCTTTCTATAATGAAATAGGCCACTAAACGCTTTTGCCACAAACAAGTGCACCAGTGAAGCGCATATATTTTTTTCTTTCTGTACGCTTTTAACATATATAACCACCAACGTGAACTGAGAATATATTTTTCTTGTTTGAAAAAATATAAGCTGCCAAAGGCTTTTCAACATGGCACTTGCACCACAAGAACAAATTGCTGGAATGACAGCTGTATAATGGCTATTTGAATCCCCACATTTTCTTCCCTTCACTTGTAAATCGCTTTTCTAGCACTGTCCCTAACGCCTTCTGACGTCTCTCCCTGCACTAAGATGCTGTGAAATGATTCCTCCCTATCCTTTCCGTGCACTTGTAAATCACTTTTCTGGCACTGTCCCTAGTGCCTTCTGACGTCTCTCCCTGCACTAAGATGCTGTAAAATGATTCCTTCCCCTGCACTTATAAATTGTTTTTTTCAGTTTTTTTGTCACAATGAGGTTTTTCCTAATGCTGTCCTTAGCGCCTACTCACGTCTGTCCCTGCACTCCTAACGCTGGAAAATGTATGAATCCAAAATGGCCGCCGTATTTATATGGCTGTGACATCACAGGGCTGGCTGGCTCTGATCAGCTGCATGCATGGCATTATGGGCCATCCGCCTTCCCAGAGTTCCCCATGTCCTCACATGTGTAGCCGATATTGTAGTCGCCATTTTTGGAAATATTGTGATTCGTTACCACAAAGCGCGAGGAAATTCGCAATTTGTTGCAAATCCAATTTTTCTTGAAATTCGGATCTAATTCCACATTGTCTGATTCGATTCGCTCATCTCTAGTCATAACCATATGTAGCCGATGCAAGGCCCCTCCCACCTACTTCCTGTCCCTGGTCTTTTTAAACCCAGCATTCCTTTAGTCCAACAGCAGCTTTGCTGGGGTGAAGTTTACTACCTATCTTTCCTGCTCACTATCCGTCTCTCCACCTGGCAACCTGGTAAGTGAAGGGGGCACCCGGTCCTTATACAACCCTTTTCTTCCACCTAGAATACTATTTCAAGATGTTGTTAAATCATAAAGAGTACATTTTCCTTAATTTTCTACAGCTTCGTATCTGTTTGCTATCTTGTCTATATGTTATCAAAATCTGTATATGCCATTTTCGTGTGCAGGGACCCCTGGCAGATCCCACGCTATTTATTTTCTACATTATGCTCGCTAGGATATCATAGACCATGTGACTTGTGTTTACACCATATATGAAGTGTCTAAGAATCATTGTTATTCCAAGTTGTATGATAGTGTGACCTATGAGATATTATTATCATCTCTATATTATTACTACATGCATTTCTCAATCCACATGTAATTTACATGTATCTTATTTCTATATATGCTACTTTTCTCACAGAGTTTGATAAAGGTCATGTTTGGACCGAAACGTCACACCGTATTGTGAAGTTGCCTATTCTAATTAAATAACTACCTTTCCGCATTGAAATTGGAGTGCGATTGTCATATTTACTTAATTCTGTCGGGCCGGGAGGTCAAGACAACCTGCACCCTATCACATAGAAGACTAGAGTGCCGCGCCTTTCCCTAAATAAACATATGTAGCTCAGACCATTTCAAATAATATATATTTTTTTTTTACAATACTTATATTCTGGAAAATACTATTCTATTTCTTATTTGCATTACTGGCACTCATTTTAACAATGGTAAAACCCTTTAATAATACTAAAAAGATGCTGCATCTAAAATGTATAATCATGTTTAATCATATTTCTTTCTGTTAAGTCTGGTTTACAACAACCAACACAGCCATCATTACAGTTCCCATATTTTAAATAATATTTATAATAAGAATATATTATTTTTTTCTTGCTAAAATATTGAACCAAACAGTAAACTCCTACTATGTTCACAAACATACAGTGGGATGCGAAAGTTTGGGCAACCTTGTTAATCGTCATGATTTTCCTGTATAAATCGTTGGTTGTTACCATAAAAAATGTCAGTTAAATATATCATATAGGAGACACACACACTGTTATTTGAGAAGTGAAATGAAGTTTATTGGATTTACAGAAAGTGTGCTATAATTGTTTAAACAAAATTAGGCAGGTGCATAAATTTGGGCACTGTTGTCATTTTATTGATTCCAAAACCTTTTGAACTTATTATTGGAACTCAAATTGGCTTGGTAAGCTCAGTGACCCCTGACCTACATACACAGGTGAATCCAATTATGAGAAAGAGTATTTAAGGGGGTCAATTGTAAGTTTCCCTCCTCTTTTATTTTTCTCTGAAGAGTAGCAACACTGGGGTCTCAAAACAACTCTCAAATGACCTGAAGACAAAGATTGTTCACCATCATGGTTTAGGGGAAGGATACAGAAAGCTGTCTCAGAGATTTCAGCCGTCTGTTTCCACAGTTAGGAACATATTGAGGAAATGGAAGACCACAGGCTCAGTTCAAGTTAAGGCTCGAAGTGGCAGACCAAGAAAAATCTCGGATAGACAGAAGCGACGAATGGTGAGAACAGTCAGAGTCAACCGACAGACCAGCACCAAAGACCTACAACATCATCTTGCTGCAGATGGAGTAACTGCGCATCGTTCAAACATTCGGCGCACTTTACACAAGGAGATGCTGTATGCGAGAGTGATGCAAAGGAAGCCTTTTCTCCGCCCACAGCACAAAAAGTACCGCTTGAGGTGGGCTAAAGCACATTTGGACAAGCCAGCTTCATTTTGGAATAAGGTGCTGTGGACTGATGAAACTAAAATTGAGTTATTTGGCCATAACAAGGGGCGTTATGCATGGAGGAAAATGAACACAGCATTCCAAGAAAAACACCTGCTACCTACAGTAAAATATGGTGGTGGTTCCATCATGCTGTGGGGCTGTGTGGCCAGTGCAGGTACTGGGAATCTTGTCAAAGTTGAGGGACGCATGGATTCCACTCAGTATCAGCAGATTCTGGAGACCAATGTCCAGGAATCAGTGACAAAGCTGCGCCGGGGCTGGATCTTTCAACAAGACAACGACCCTAAACACTGCTCAAAATCCACTAAGGCATTTATGCAGAGGAACAAGTACAACGTTCTGGAATGGCCATCTCAGTCCCCAGACCTGAATATAATTGAAAATCTGTGGTGTGACTTAAAGAGAGCTGTCCATGCTCGGAAGCCATCAAACCTGAATGAACTAAAGATCTTTTGTAAAGAGGAATGGTCCAAAATACCTTCAACCAGAATCCAGACTCTCATTGGAACCTACAGCAAGCGTTTAGAGGCTATCATTTCTGCAATAGGAGGATCTACTAAATATTGATTTCATTTCTTTTTTGTGGTGCCCAAATTTATGCACCTGCCTAATTTTGTTTAAACAATTATAGCGCACTTTCTGTAAATCCAATAAACTTCATTTCACTTCTCAAATATCACTGTGTGTGTCTCCTATATGATATATTTAACTGACATTTTTTATGGTAACAACCAACGATTTATACAGGAAAATCATGACGATTAACAAGGTTGCCCAAACTTTCGCATCCCACTGTAACTGTTAAATAGGGTTGAGCGAACCCAAACTGCCGAGTATTCGGTTGATTTTATTATTTTCGATTATAACATGGTTATAACGTAAAATAATAGCATTCTTAAGTTGAGATGGCCTTGCAGTTTGCTCGGCGATCGTTTCGCGGTGAACTTTGCTCGTTCGCGATTCGCAGAACATACGAACATATGGCAATGTTCGCATGCGCCATATTCGTTTGCATTGCGCCGAACTTTGACCCATGACACATCCATCAGGTGGGACAGGATAGCCAATTTAGATGTTTCAGCACATGGACACACCCCCACCCTATAACAGAACCCAATTTGGCAGCCATTTAACATTCTGTGTTTTGCCAGTGTAGGGAGAGGTTGCTTTGTGGAGCTGGGACATACTGTTAGGGACACCAAACGCTGGCTAATCGGGCCACAAAAGTCAGACGAATGCAGGGCCGGCGGGGGCCCGCAGCGCCACCTCCTCGCTAATTTATTCACTTCACTGCCTATGTCATCCACAGATACCCTCCCCGCCCAGCGCCGCCTCCTAGCTAATTTATTCACTTCACTTGCCTCTGTAATCTCGCACAGGCGCACTGGCACAGGCATCGTCGAGCAAAGTGAGCATGCACCGTCTTCCAGCGCACCTCGTTAGACGATGCCTCTGCCAGTGCGCCTGTGCGAGATTACAGAGGCAAGTGAAGTGAATAAATTACCTAGGAGGCAGTGCTGGGTAGGGAGGGGATCTGTGGATGACAGAGGCAGTAAAGTGAATAAATTTTCTAGGAGGCGGCGCTGGGCTGGAAGGGGATCTGTGGATGACACTTATGGGGGATCTGTGGATGACACTTATGGGGGATCTGTGGATGACACTTATGGAGGATCTGTTGATGACACTTATGGGGGATCTGTGGATGACACTTACGGGGGATCTGTGGATGACACATAGAAACATAGAATGTGTCGGCAGATAAGAACCATTTGGCCCATCTAGTCTGCCCAATATACTGAATACTATGGATAGCCCCTGGCCCTATCTTATATGAAGGATGGCCTTATGCTTATCCCATGCATGCTTAAACTCCTTCACTGTATTTGCAGCTGCCACTTCTGCAGGAAGGCTATTCCATGCATCCACTGCTCTCTCAGTAAAGTAATACTTCCTGATATTACTTTTAAACCTTTGCCCCTCTAATTTAAAACTATGTCCTCTTGTAGCAGTTTTTCTTCTTTTAAATATTCTCTCCTCTTTTACTTTGTTGATTCCCTTTACGTCTTTCTTCCAAGCTATTAAGGTCCTTTAATCTTTCCTGGTAAGTTTTATCCTGCAATCCATGTACCAGTTTAGTAGCTCTTCTCTGAACTCTCTCCAAAGTTCTCACTTATGGGGGATCTGTGGATGACACTTATGGGGGATCTGTGGATGACACTTATGGGGGTTCTGTGGATGACACATATGGGGGATCTGTGGATGACACTTATGGGGGATCTGTGGATGACACTTATGGGATATCTGTGGATGACACTTATGGGGGATCTGTGGATGACATTGTTATGGATGATCTGGGGGTCACTGTAGTTATTAACCCCATTCAGCAGTCCCCCATTCACTGAAGGTGGACTGCTGAAAGGGGTTAATAACTACTGTTAAGGCCCCCCCCCCGGTGGTGATGAGGGTGTGACTTTATGGGGTGGGGGCGTGGCTTCACATGGGCTCATGCCCCGGATCTCTTCAGAATCTAGCAACGCCCCTGGTTACAAGTCTTTATTCCCAGTTGGAGAGAAGCATGAGCATATGCCACTGCTTCTCTAGAAATTAATATGAGTAAAGGAAGCAAACAAGTGTGATCACAGATTTTTTTTAATCATCATTTTTTTGATCATTTACTAAATAAAATTATTACTATTTTTGGGCAACATGACACTTGAACCTTCTTATGTCAGTTCACTGGTGTAGGAGGTTCTCCAGTCTTTACATATTAATGACCTATCCACTTCTGAGAGTATCAACCCTCACACGGTCAGTATTTAGTTAGTTATTGATCGGTATTGAAAACAGGAGTCGGTCCAAAACAGAGATGACACGTGATGGAAATACTTGCAAGTCTTCTGTGGTTTGGACCCACTCCTGCTTTTGGATTCCAAATCATGATCAAATCCTGATACAAAATACTGACTTTGTGATAGAGGCCTTATAGATGCTCCAAACACAGGATCCGTTGTGTTTTTGATTTTTTGGTTCTCCTGACGGATCAGAACAGTAAAATAAACTGATATCAACAAGGCCAAAAAGAGACACTAGTGTCCCCAGAACAGACTGGCGAGGGTGGCAACAGCATGAGGAGTCAACACAGTGGCCCAGTCAGAGTGGTGAGGGTGGCCATTTTTTTTACAATGTTTTGGTGTGGCACCCAGAATGTTCTGATCTGATGCATGAGGCACCCGTGTGTGGAAATCCTAGCTTATCCACACCTGATTCATCTTTATAATGGTTAATCTCTCAACATGTTGTGCTCAAAGACGAGTTCTGTCACGGTGGGTAGGATAGAAGATACAATAAACACATAGAAAACCTCAAAACAAGCGTCTAGGCCAGAAGCTGGGAATAAAGGTCACCTCCTGACAATTCCCTAACAGCTCTCCCTGGACTTCTGTGCCGACGTTCAGACCCTAAAGGTGGGAATAAACGTGCCCCCGTGCCTAAGGCTGAAGATTCCCTCAAGTCCCTGAGATGGTGGAAAGGGGGAAAGAGGCAGCCTGCTTCCTCAGGTCCCGGAGGAGGCAGGTGTCTCTCTAACAGCCTAGACAGAACAGAAAAAGGAAACCAAAACCAACTTATCTTTGTAGCAGAGCAGAAACAGCAAATCCACCTTTCCCCAGAGCAAGATAGAAGCTATAACCCGCACAGGACACTGGGAAGGGGCGTAATTTAAACTCACACGACCCAGTGCACCTGAAGGGAGGCAGATACAGCTCAACTCCAAACCCAAAACAAACAAAAAACTACACACGTGCTGCTAACCTGGCAGACCTCCGCACATAACTGAGCAGGGCATGACAAGTTCTCTTTGGGGTAACTATGCTCCCTGCCACACTTAACACTCGCTTTGATGCCACACTACTGGCCATGTATGTATGGACATGTATGTATGGACAGCAGAACCTATCAGCTACACTATATCACTATCTAACCTACACTGACTATCTCCCCCTAACTATCTGTATTATATACAGTACAGACCAAAAGTTTGGACACACCTTCTCATTCAAAGAGTTTTCTTTATTTTCATGACTATGAAGGCATCAAAACTATGAATTAACACATGTGGAATTATATACATAACAAACAAGTGTGAAACAACTGAAAATATGTCATATTCTAGGTTCTTCAAAGTAGCCACCTTTTGCTTTGATTACTGCTTTGCACACTCTTGGCATTCTCTTGATGAGCTTCAAGATGTAGTCCCCTGAAATGGTCTTCCAACAGTCTTGAAGGAGTTCCCAGAGATGCTTAGCACTTGTTGGCCCTTTTGCCTTCACTCTGCGGTCCAGCTCACCCCAAACCATCTCGATTGGGTTCAGGTCCGGTGACTGTGGAGGCCAGGTCATCTGGCGCAGCACCCCATCACTCTCCTTCATAGTCAAATAGCCCTTACTTTCAAAGTTTTCCCAATTTTGCGGCTGACTGACTGACCTTCATTTCTTAAAGAAATGATGGCCACTCGTTTTTCTTTACTTAGCTGCTTTTTTCTTGCCATAATACAAATTCTAACAGTCTATTCAGTAGGACTATCAGCTGTGTATCCACCTGACTTCTCCTCAACGCATCTGATGGTCCCAACCCCATTTATAAGGCAAGAAATCCCACTTATTAAACCTGACAGGGCACAACCGTAAAGTGAAAACCATTTCAGGGGACTACCTCTAGAAGCTCATCAAGAGAATGCCAAGAGTGTGCAAAGCAGTAATCAAAGCAAAAGGTGGCTACTTTGAAGAATCTAGAATATGACATATTTTCAGTTGTTTCACACTTGTTTGTTATGTATATAATTCCACATGTGTTAATTCATAGTTTTGATGCCTTCAGTGTGAATCTACAATTTTCATAGTCATGAAAATAAAGAAAACTCTTTAAATGAGAAGGTGTGTCCAAACTTTTGGTCTGTACTGTATATAAGCTAACTAACTAACTAACAATCTAATGTAATGACACAGTAAAGCAGAGAGCACATCAATAACACTGCTGTCTCTCTCAGATCTGCAAAATACTGCATACAAGGGCTGCTGGGGGGGGGGGTTCTTATATAGTAAGGGGTAGGCAGCTTTCCTATGGGTTGCTAGGGATGTTGCTAAGCTCAGACAAAGACACTGAAGCCTTCTCATTGGCCCACAAGCAAGAAGGGAGGTTACTGATGAAAAAAAAATCTAGAATATTTGAAATTACGAATATATATCACTATATTCTAAATATTCACAAATTCTCGAAGTGCCGATATTCGCGATTAATATTCGCTATTCAAATATTCGCGTCCAACACTATCCAAGATGTGAAGAAATTTAATTAAATCATTCATCCCGTAGTCCTGACGACTGACAAATAAAGTGGCCTCCTCAAAGGGCATGTGCAAACTGCAGGTGTCACGCATGAGCTGCCACTAGCTAACGTCGAGGTTACAGAGGGGAGAAATCTTTCACAGTATTTCTATCGTCATATAGTCGGTCCAACATGTGGCAGGTGGAAAAGTGATTTCTACAAACTAGAAGGTGTTAGCTTGTTGTCTTATGGTAAGGGTACAGTGACCTTTGTCAGAAGTGAGACCCTCACTGATCTTATATTGCTGATAGGTCATCAATTTTGTACTCACAGAAAACCCCTTTAAACTGTGCCAGATTTATCACAGTGGCCAGTACAGGATGACAAAGCTGGTGCCACTATTCACTGTTTTGTCTAATTTTACATCACCTATTTGTTGGCTTAGTTTTACTCCCAAAATTTGCCAAATTTTTGCTGCATTATTTTGGTGCACATTGTGGCATTTAAGCCACACCTTTTCCTGCTAAATCACAAATCCAATGAGGACTGAAGTAAGAAAAGTGTCTAAACCTCACAACAAAGACAGTTCAAAGCTTGTGCACCAGATTTTTGGTGCAAATTCTTCCCCAAAAAACTGGCACATTTTCAATAGTAATTCTGCCCCATAGTGCTATAATATAATTGATAAAGGGCCCTTTAATGTAACTATATGGTTTGAATTTTGCAGAAATTATAGTCTTGTAACATTGAGTTACATGTGTGTATATGAGACTTTCATCAGAAGGATGTACCAAAGGAAACCTTGAACACTGACATTTAATGGATACCATTGTGTATCATGGGGATACTTTTTTCTTTTTTTTACTGCATGTTTCCCCATGAAATATTGTAATCTACTGTGCATACGTTAAAATCCTGGCAGAAATCCTTGCCTCTGTCAGTATGATGGGCGCATGATGCCTGTGGATCAACATTCAATAGACATTCAGTAGACGTCGACACATTGTGAATAGACCCTTGATGAATTGCCTAAGTATTGTATTATATAATAATGTCATGCCTTTTTAACATCATTGTACTACCACACGACCCCCCCCCCCACCTTAACATGATCCTTTTCTACAATTACTGCCTTTGACTTACATAGCTACATATCCTACATAACTTGCATTCTTTTCACCTATAGAACAAGGTTTACCTTTTTCCCCTCTACTTATTATAGCAGCCTGTTGTTGCATTATCATTTGCAGCATAGCAATTGATACTTTAAAAAAGACTTCCTTCTACACACAGTTTGTCATTATAATACTTACCACTTTCTTTTTATTTGCTGCGAAGCTCCCATTGGATTTAACAAAGACAGCACACAGCTTCACATCTTCTGGGTGAGTACATTTGTCCTATGAAACAAAGTGCTTAGTAGGAGAAGAACAGCATCTAGCCACAATATAAGCTTGCTTCTTTAAGAAAATTTGAAAGTAATTAAGCTAAACTAAAAAAATAAAAATAAATTATGCATAGCATATACTGGGTGTATCTACAAAGCATTAAAAGCTATGAACAGCTTCAGGGGCATTTTTTATGATTGCATTTTACACATTTTGGACTAAACTTTTTTATTTTTTATTTGTCTTTATCAAATACTTTTAATAGTTTGCTTTATACAGGGTTACATTTCAACATATCTGCACAGTATCTTACTTTCAGTTTTACACTGAGCCGTCATGTTGCTGTTCTGATGGCTGGATGTAGAGCCCTTACCTCTGAATTTTTGACAGCTCATGAACACTCATTATAGCTAAATTCTTATCAGACTGCTAAGAATATGAGTTTAAATGAGTTTTTATGAGCTTTCAGAAATACAGGGCTATACATCCAGCCATTAGAACAGCAACATGAAGGCTCAGTGTGAAACCTTAATAATAGATTAATTTTGTATGGCTAAAATGCATATTAACCAGTAGTGTTGTGCGAATCGAAGCTAAATAAATTGACTTTGATCTAAATTTCAGGAAAAAATTGATTCACCCTTGAAGTTGAATTTCCTCGCAGTAAAAATAAAAAAAAATACATACTCACCTCATCCATTTGCGAGCAAAGAGGCCGCTGTGGCCATCTTGATTGTGGTGTGCGGTGGCGTCATCAGTGATGACGTCATTACGTCTCCACACAAGATTTTGCGTGGTGTCTACAATCAAGATGGCCGCGACTGCCTCTATGCAAGCAAATGGATAAGATGAGTATTTATTTTTACCCTGATTAACCACTGAAAGGCCTAAATTATAGCCTCAGATGACATGATCAGTGATGAACGTGTCATCGAAGGGTTTAATGACGGGGGTGGCACGATCGCCATTCCCTGTCATTGTGTCTGCTACATACAAAGGAATGTGCTTCGTGACTAAGGAATTCGTCACAAATTTAATTTCTTTGTGACATTCGGCAGAGTCCAAATTTTTCAAAACTTTGCTCATCTCTAATTACTAGCTGTTCCTAATTTACAGAGACAGTCATGGCAAATTCACGCTGTTCTGGGCTGAAAATGGGTGTGGATTGTTCAAGAAGAACACATAAATAGATGGTCTCTGAGAGTTTGGGGAGTTCCTGTAGGTGAGGCATTCATGCTCTGAATTTACTAACTACAATATTGATAATCTTTAAAAATATGTCAAAATTTATATATTCCCATGTTTGTAGTGGAAGCAACTCAATTAATAAATTAGTAGAAAAGAAAACCCTGAGTATTTCAAGTTCCCCATTAAAACATAATTTTATTAAGTCCATTTAAAAATTAACAATACAAAAGCATTTGGGATCCAATATTATGCCGCCCATATAAACCAGCAGGGAGGCCGTACATAGAAACAAATAATTGCACAAACATTTGCAACAATGAAAAAATTGCAAGTAATAAACACTGGCCCATACCACTACTAGAATATACTTCCTATCTAGGTGCAGTGCTAACCATCAATAATTATTAAAATGTGCTCACCCTGTCAGGATGGAATGGCAGCCCCCTCAACACACGTGAGCTTCAACAGGAGAAGAGATTGTTAATTTTTAAATGGATATAATATAATTATGTTTTCAATAGGGAACTTTAAAGACTCAAGGTTTTATTTTCTACCATGTTGATAAGTATGTGCAGTAAGTGTGATGTACTGTATATGTGCAGACATAGGTCCACCACCAATGAGGCCAGGTGGGGCAAGTCGGTGCAGTGGCATGGCTGTGGGAATATCTCCCGACAGTATGCATTAAACAGCAGGGCTGGGGAGGTTGGGCGCCATTTCAATTTTCACGTCAGGCAGCAGAAAGGATAGGTGCACCCCTGTGTGCAGACATAAACTATTTTAACGCGTCGTAGGCAGTATAGATAGCATATTAATGTGGATATATACAGTAGTATTGTGTATTCTGGATTTAACACCTAGGGAGATATAACTTACCTTGTGGGCTACTGTATGCACGCCTCCACTGTTGCGCTTAGTGTTTACCCTTTTCCTCCTCTTTCTTAGGACAATATAAATCTGGACATACACCAAGAGTGTAACAATAAAAGGAACATAGAAGGACACAACAGAGGAGTAGATGACAAATGCAGGGTTTTCAATGAGGCACTCATTAGAAGCTGAAACAATATAAAATTGAAAAAGGATAATTCTTTACTTTTGACCCATATAAACACATTAAATACTGACTTAAACCAAGTAATATTGAACATGCCTATTTTATAGCTAGTGCATATAGCTATGGTTGAATTTTTGTTCTCGCATACCGTATTTTTCGTTTTATAAGACGCACTTTTTTCCCCTCCAAAGTGGAGGGAAAAAGTCACTGCGTCTTATAAAACGAATGCGATTCAAATTAGGTGGCCATTAAACTGTTGGGTGGGCTGGCGGCTTCACTGAAGGTTTCTGCCTCCAGCCCGCGCTTCCTTAACAAGACCGCACCAGGTATGGGCAGGCTGGCGGCTTCACTTATTATGCTCCGCTGCCGCCAGCGCCCGGGACGGGAGCCCTCAGCTCCAGTAAGTAAAAGTGTCCCCTCCTCCAGCAGCCAGCCCGCACGTCCGGTGCGCACCTGGCACCAGAGTCCTCACATCCTGTAAGTAAACATTTTTCCCCCTTTCCCCTCCTCCAGCAGCCAGCCCGCACGTCTGGTGCGCACCCGGGACCGGAGCCTGCAGCTCCAGTAAGTATTATCTTCTCCGTTCTCCCCCCTCTCCCCTCCAGCTGCTGCCGGGGGCACTGACCTAAGCTCCAGGGTCCCGGTCTTCTCGTCTATGTGCTGGATGCCTGTCACACTGTGCGCTCCAGCGCCTCTGTTATTGTGCCTGCCAGCCCTGCTTCTCTCTGCTCATACATCCCTCATGTACTGCAGTGTATGAGTGGATTGCTATGGATGAGGGGGGTTATAGTATTTAATATAAACACTGTCCAGGGACTGTTCTGTAATTGGCATGTGTTTATATTAAATATGACTATAACCCCCCTCATCCATAGGAATCCACCCATGTACTGCAGTATATGAGTGGATTCCTATGGATGAGGGGGGTTATAGTCATATTTAATATAAACACATGCCAATTACAGAACAGTCCCTGGATAGTGTTTATATTTAATCTGACTATAACTCCCCTCATCCTTGAGAATACACCAATGTACAGTACATCAGTGTATTCTTTAGGATGATGGGTGTTATAATCACATAAGTGTCATCCACAGATCCCCCAAAACAGTGTCATCAACAGATCCCCTATAACAGTGTCATCCACAGATCCCCCATAACAGTGTCATCAACAGATCCCCATAACAGTGTGTCATCCACAGATCCCCTCCATAACAGTTTCATCCACAGATCCCCCATAAGTGTGTCATCCACAGACCACCAATAGTTCAAAACCCACCAAAAGCACAACTTTTGGTTGAAAATATTTTTTTTCTTATTTTCCGGCTCAAAAACCTAGGTGCGTCTTATCATCAGGTGCGTCTTATAAAGCGAAAAATACGGTATATCAATAGAACTTCAAGGAGACAGTAGTCCCCCTTTCTGGGCCTGCATACTCTTTGTAAATGTTCAAAATCTCAGTCCTTGAAAATTACACATTGAGTAATAAGATCAGTTCTTGATAAGGAGAGAGAGGGAGGAGGGAGGTGATGTAGCTTCTATCTCATTCTATGTCTATGAAACTGCATGCTAGGAAAGGAAAGGAGAAAAGTAGAAATAAACCATGTATTTGACCAGAAGTAGCTCACTCACTCGCTGAGTAGGATTTTATTGAATGATAAGTGCACTTTAACTTTGCCAACAGATTTTAATTTATTTTTTACAGTGATTTTAAGTACACCACATACTATGATTAGACATTTTTTAAACTGAAGAAATACACATGGGGGAGATTTATCAAGACTAGCATTCCGATACACCATTGTTGATCTTTCTGCACTGGAGTGCCAGAAACTCAAGTCTGCATTTTCTGGCATGAGTTATAAAAAATTCGGGTATGATAACCCCCTCCTCTCCCGCTAAGACCTACTCCCTTTTCTTGCCACTTTTGAAAAGTCACAAATTATGGTGCAAATATGGTGTGCACAATAATTTGCAACTTTTTAATGCCACCATAGTGTTGTAAATATCTTAGAAAAAGCCCCCTATGATTCTAAAATCTCAAGTCTAAGGTGGAGATTTATCAAAGTGGTGTAAAGGAAAACTGGCCTAGTTTCTGGCTTCTTAGTTTCTCCACTTTTAATTTTTTGAGCTCCTTTGGAAAATGTAAGGTTGAATATGATTGGTTGCGATGGACAACTAAGCAAGTTTTGATGAATCTCTTATTAAGACTACAGGTTGACTCTTAGAGGAGGCCCCCTAAACCAGGGGCAGACTGGAAACTTAAAGTGGCCCTGGAAAAAAATACTAAAAGTGGCCCAGTTTTATAGTCCGGTCCAAATTGATGGAAAGCAGGGCCAGCAATACCATATTTTGGCACATTATACCACCCCAAGAGAGCCAAATACCACAGTGCATAACAAAACATTGCCAACAGCACAAAAAACATCTATAAAATCTTCCGCTGGACGGCCGTGAGGAGGGCTCAGGTGGCCCCTGGGGCATCGGCCCACCGGGAAATTTCCCTGTAAGGTCTGTTGCCAATCTGCCCCTGCCCTAAACAATGAAGAAACTGACACTGTATTTTATCTTAATGATGGAAAAACTAGTTTACTTATTTTGTCTGAGTGTGATGCCTTCTGTATGTCATACCCCGGAGTGGTATTACCATTTCTGTACTCTGCTACCATCTCTAATGGTCTAACATTAATGCCATCTGTGTATTTATTTCCAGGTCCTTAACACTGTTCATTCATAATGCTGTCATGAAACTGTTTTGTTCATGTAATATGCCTGGTTCACCAGCAGGTGGAGGTGTGTATCTGGCAGAGAAAGAGAGAGAGATCTCTAGACAAAATGGAACTCACCATTCCATTCTCCCCATTTTGGGCAGAAGTGGGCCAGTCCTGCTTCCTACCAGAGGGAGGGGTTGAAGTTCTAGTTTGGAGCAGTCTAAGCCTGGGCACCGTTGAAGCCAGACCTGCCTAACAGGTAGCAGCCAGTGCAGTCTAAGCTAAGCTTGCGATGGAGGCAGATGTGTAGAAGATGTAGCAGCAATGGGAAAAGTTATCCAGCTGCGACAAGAGTCTCTCAAAAGGGAAGTAGCTTATAGAGCACACTGGCTCCTTGCTAATTTGCTTACTGAGTGTCAGGAGGGGAACAACTGCCAAAGGTACCCCAATCCAGTAATACCAGAACCGACCGAAAGTCCAGTAACCAGACCCAAGCTGAGTTTAGCACAGCAGAGAGAGAAAGCAGAGTTATCAAGTGTGCCTGTCAGTTTATGCCAAAGCCTGGTGGAACCAAGAGAAAGCCTGGATATTGTCTGAATGAAAGTTTATGCAAGTAAAGCTGTTGAACATTATAGGAGTCCAAACTTGACCTATTCTCCACCATTACTCATTCCCTTTATTGATTTGGAGCCTAACCTTGGGGAGCGAGAGTATGTAGGTAGGAGCACCATGACACACAGAGACTGTTAAGGCCGCACCACACCACTCTGCATTCCTATAGACCTGGGACACAATCAGCCCTGGGGGGTGGGGGGGGGGGGGGGGCGGCACATTGCATATGCAGCTTAGGTAGTGTACTGGCACTCCTTATAGAGACGAGCCTTGTATGGAGACTTACTGGATGTGCTCCAAGGTATGGAGACTTATTGGCAATGTCCATGGGAAAACAATATGCTTAGTGGTATTTCCAAAGGAAAGAGAACCATCTCATTAGAGCCTTGCGGAAGTGGAGAGCCAGTACTCTACCTAGCCTGCATACAAGTTATCAGAATGAGTCAGACAGAAACCAACACGGTGATAAGGGGCAAGGACCCAAGGCTTGTTAAAAAGGTCAGATTTGGACTCAAAAGGAGCTACTTTCACAAGGTGGTATTAATAAAATGGTTCTCTTTTCTGGGGAGATACCTCTTTGCATATTGTTTTGCCATGAAGCACTTCCAGTAAGTCTCCATACAGGGTTGTTTTTTTATTTTTTTTTTAAGGAAAACCACTACCCTGTCCAATGCAACCTATTAGGGGTATCTTTGCTATAAGTCAATGTCAAATTGTTTTATTTGGCTTGGAATAGGACTAAGGATATACTGTAAGCTACACCAGGATCTTCTTCATATGGAAAAGGGTGTCATTACAGACAGCTGTCTTGCAGCTTTTGTGACTTGTAAGAATAGAGTAAGGTACTAGTTGGCAGAGTGAATGGCTTGTGATGTGGTTCTGGGTGAATAATATTTCACATTGTGGAGACAAGGTATCATATAGAGTCTTATAGGCCAGGAAATGCTCCCTGGGTAAAAATAAAGGTACTCTATGCAATGTATCTCCGCTACTCCAATAGAGAGACTGTTTTATTTTTCCTGGAGGACAGCTGCTTTGCATACATTTTTTTCCTAGGAAGCATTGAACTTTAAGATCCCTATGCCAACTAGATTATCTTCACAAGGAGAGATTTTATTCCTCCAAAATAGTAGATAAAAACTCACCTGAAATTGAATATTGGTGTACAGGTATTTCAAAGACAGGTACAAAATCTATGTGTGGTCTTAGAACTACACGTAGAATTTTATCTTGCTCCTTAGCACTAGAGATGTCGCGAACATAAAATTTTCCGTTCGCGAACAGCAAACGCGAATTTTTGCAAATGTTCGCGAACGGGCGAACCGGGCGAACCGCCATAGACTTCAATAGTCAGGCGAATTTTAAAACCCACAGGGACTCTTTCTCGCCACAATAGTGATGGAAAAGTTGTTTCAAGGGGACTAACACCTGGACTGTGGCAAGGGTGATCCATGGCAAAACTCCCATGGAAAATTACATAGTTGATGCAGAGTCTGGTTTTAATCCATAAAGGGCATAAATCACCTAACATTCCTAAATTCTTTGGAATAACGTGCTTTAAAACATCAGGTATGATGTTGTATCGATCAGGTAGTGTAAGAGTTACGCCCGCTACACAGTGACAGACCAAACTCCCCGTTTAACGCACCGCAAACAGTCCATTTGCACAACTGCAAACTCCCCATTTGCACAAGGTTGGATACCAAGCTAGCCATGTCCCGTTCCTTGTCCTCACTGATGTCATTGAAGGTCTCTTCCTCCACCCAGCCACGTACAACACCAAGGGTCCCTGAAAGGTGACAACAAGCCCCCTGGGTTGCCTGCTGTGGTTGGTCTTCCACCTCCTCAAAGCCACCTTCCTCCTCTGACTCCTCTTCTTCAGACTCCTCTCTCTGCATTGCCTCTCTCTGCGTTATTATAAGGTGTGTTAAGTAGTACTATTCCTATCAGGGGACGTGTATATGGCATCGATTTTAGGAACAGGGAGATGTAAAAAGATGCTTGGTCAGTCCTCCTACTTCAAATTTGGGGCACTGCGCGTGTAATCTAATGTGCCGCCAGATAGTTGTGGTTTGTTATGTTGTTCTAATCTTATCTAATAAGACGCCTGGGCAAGGGGGTGACTTTGTGACATTGGCTTCCTACGCTCAAACTTGTCCTTGACAGACACCTGACTGTGGGCAGATGAGCAGGAACTGCTCAAGACGAGAGACGGAGTGGCGGATGGTTGAGAGGGGGCAAGGAGGACAGCAGTAGTTGACGTGGCTGAAGATGCTGGACCAGGAGGAGGATGGCGGCTTTGAGTTTGTGTGCTGCTTGTACTCATGTGTTGATCCCATAGGCGTTGATCCCCTTGTGATGTGCGATCATGTGCCTTCGCAAAGCAGTTGCACCTAGGTGGGTGTTGGACTTCCCACGACTCAGTTTCTTTTGGCACAGGTTGCAAATGGCATCGCTGTTGTCAGAGGCAGACACACAAAAAAAATGCCACACTGCTGAGCTCTGCAATGCCGTCATTCTGGTGGTGGCAACAGTTTATTGGCGTGCTGTCTGGCTGACCCCGGGTGCCGATGCATGCTGTCTGACTGTGCCTCTAGCTCCTTGCCATGACCTCCCCCTGCTTCCAACTTGTCTCCTCCTCCTCTCTGTCTCCCCATCTGAACTTTTCCCCTGTTCTTCTTCTCTTCGAGCGGGCACCCACGTGACATCCACGGACACATCGTCATCATCAACCGCTTCACTTGTATCTGACAACTTAGCAAAGGAAGCAGCAGCGGGTACAACATCATCATCATCACACCGTACGTCCATGTGTGTAATGCTGCCTGACTGAGACATATCCCTGTTATCTACATCCTCTGGCAATAATGGTTGCGCATCACTCATTTCTTCCAACTGATGTGTAAATAACTCCTCTGAGGGATCAAGTGAAGCGGCTGTGGTGCTAGTGTTGGTGGTGGCGGCAGGCGGGCGAGTGGTAACTTGAGAGGTGCCCGAAGCTAAGCTGGAGGAGGATGGTGCGTCAAGGTTCCGAGCGGAAGCAGTAGAAGATTAGGTGTCCTGTGTTAGCCAGTCAACTATGTCCTCAGAACTTTTTGAGTTAAGGGTACGTGGCCTCTGAACACTGGGCATTATTCTAGGGCCAAAGGGAATCACAGCACCATGACCACGACGGCCCCTGCGGGGTGGCCTGCCTCTGCCTGTCATTTTTTTTTAGATTAGTTAAGTTGTACTATGCGTGCAAGCTACTGTGACACCAGATATGAGTGGCACTGTGCACTGGCAGAAGTTGGCAGAGTAGACGCTGTAGGCCTGACACACACGCTTGCAGACAACTAACTGCTATTCAATCTATTACAGACAGTCAAAATTGTATTTTTTTTTTAAATGTGTACTACTGTTACACCAGATATGAGTTGCACTGGTGACACTGTGCCCTGGCAGGCCCTGAAACGCACACGTGTGAAGGAAAATGACTGCTATTATTTCACAGTCCAAAACAAAAAGTTTTTTTTTTTTTTAATGCAAGCTATTGTGACACCAGATATGAGTGGTGGCCCTAAGCAAGTGGGCACAGTATACGCTGTGAGCCTGACACACACGCTAGCAGGCAGGCAACTGCAATTAGATTACACAGGGAAAAAAAAAGCAGACTGATTATTACAGTCAAAAAAGTTTTAGTTTTTTTAAAATGCAAGCTATTGTGACACCAGATATGAGTGGTGGCACTGGGCAAGTGGGCACAGTATACGCTGTGAGCCTGACACACACGCTGGCAGGCAGGCAACTGCAATTAGATTACACAGGGAAAAAAAGCAGACTGATTATTACAGTCAAAAAAGTTTTCGTTTTTTTTTAAATGCAAGCTATTGTGACACCAGATATGAGTGGTGGCACTGGGCAAGTGGGCACAGTATACGCTGTAAGCCTGACACACACGCTGGCAGGCAGGCAACTGCAATTATATTACACAGAAAAAAATAAAAAATAAAGCAGACTGATGTTCTAGCCCTAAAAAGGGCTTTTTGGGGTGCTGTCCTTACAGCAGAGATCAGATGAGTCCTTCAGGACTGTAGTGGACACTGAATACACTAGCCTAGCTATCTATTTCCCTATTAAATCAGCAGCAGCTACACTGTCCCTCCTCTCACTAAGAATGCAGCTTCCGAATGAATCTAAAATGGATGCTGTCCAGGAGGTGGGAGGGTCTGGGAGGGAGGGTCTGCTGCTGATTGGCTGGAATGTGTCTGCTGACTGTGAGGTACAGGGTCAAAGTTTACTCAATGATGATGTATAGGGGGTGGACCGAACATTGCATATGTTCGCCCACCGCGGCGAACGCGAAAAAGCTATGTTCGCCGGGAACTATTCGCCGGCCAACTATTCGGGACATCTCTACTTAGCACTGCATGTGTAACTTAAAGGCAGGGGCGGATTGGCCATAGAGCATAGAGGAAATTTCCCACTGGGCCGTTCCCCAGGGGGCCACTTAAGCTCTCTTGATGAATGCAGGCCAGGTACATGATGATCTGGTGTTCAACAGCCACAGGTGCCCTCCTGAACTCAAGTGTGATACAGTTGAATACTGTTGGTGGGGTGGCAGTATTTTGTGCTGCCCTGTGGTATTTGGTTCTGTTGGGGTGGTATTCTGTGCTGCACTATAGTATTGCAGGCCTGTCTACTTCTGTTCGCCCTTCCTACTTGTTTTGTCAACATGGGGCCACTTTTATTTTTTTTTCCAGGGCCACTTTAAGTTCCTAATCCGCCCATGCTTAAAGGGAAAGTCACATAGTCATATTGCTAGGTTTCTCACAACATTATAATTAGTAGAGACCTCTGCCGATCTCAAGAAGTAAGGGGCACATTTATTAAGACCGACGTTTTAGACACTGTTTTTAATAAGCCCCTGCGCTGGTGGTGGATCACTGAAGTTATGTAGAGATGCCGGGCCTCTACATAACTTTGGTGATTCTAAACACAAGACACCTTCCTTGTTGGCTTACATTTAGATTATTTTCTATGCCTAAAACAGGCATAGAAAATGAAGAATGGGATAGGCTACAACATAGTGTGTGCAGGGCTGGTGTTAGGGGGGCAAACAGGGAAATTGCCCAGGGCCCCCTTTCCAAAAGGGGCCCCCTGCTGTTAGATGCTTAAGTACCCCCCACGCACAGTCCCCCCGTCTCACCATAGCTTGGTGACGGGCCAGCATTATCCACAATCCTGATGCCACAGACCACATCAGGACGTTCTCTGTGGGCGGAGCTAACATAGCTTCGCCCCCATCCTTTGCCTGCACTTGTTCCAGGCTGCAAGGCCCAAACGTCAGACTGGGATGACTGGGCCTTCTGCTCTGTCCAACCCACAGGCTCTGACCTCAGCTGCTGGACTTCAGAGCTTCCAGGACCCTCCAATTAAAGCACCTGGTAATTCCATCTAGTAAGAAGCATGCAGCAGTGTCTGTGGCGGAGGGTGTGCAGGGCTGCTGGGGTCACACTCTCAGCCCTGCACTGACCTCAAATACTTAGGGTCACTGACCTGTGATTTCCCACTGTCAGCTCTGTGTTTCCCCTGTGCCCCCTCCTGTGCGCTCCCTGTGCCCACTGTGTCTGCTCCCTGTGCTGTGCACACTGTGTGTGCTCTATGTGCCTGCTGTGTGAGCTTCATGTGCACGCTGTGTGTGCTCCCTACGCCCCCTCTGTGTGCTCCCTGTGTGTGATCCCTGTGCCTGCTGCGTGTGCTTCCTGTGCCCCTCCTGTGTGAACCAGCTGTGTGAGCTCCCTATGCCTGCTGTGTGCGCTCCCTGTGTCCCCTCCTGTGTGTGCTCCCTGTGCCCACTGTGTGCTCTCCCTGTGCCCTCTCCTGTGCCCTCTCCTGTGCTCTCCCTGTGTCCCCTCCTGTGTGTGCTCCCTGTGCCCACTGTGTGCGCTCTCTGTGCACGCTGTGTGAGCTTCCTGTGCCTCTGTGTAAGCTCCCTGTGCCTCTGTGTGAGCTCCTTGTGTCCTGTGAGCTCTGTGTGACTCCAGGGTACAACCAAAAGGCATGCTCGTGCTTGTAACATGGCCATGCTGCATTTAATTACCACATGGCTGTCTGGGCCATAGAGGGCTCTAGTTAAACTAATAAAGATGACATTGTTTAGGTCGTCTGCATGGTTAATGGGGGGAGTTGACGTATAAATTAACCCTTTTATGACCAGGCCCAAAAAGGCCTGAATGTCCAGACAACTTTTTGTAATTTTGTGCACGTGGTGGTTTAGTGACCAAAGCATTTTTATTTGTTTGACTACCAAAATAATTTTTGCAATTTATTATTTTTTTTGACTTTTTTTAGAATGTTTTTTTAGAGGTTTTTATATATATTTTTTATTAATTTGGAGGAAAACTACTAATTATTACTAAAAAGTAATTTTTGTTTTAATTATAGCTTTTTATTTCTTAAATATTAAAACTGACACAAAAATTCATTATTGCAATGGGTTCCCTATTTTGTGATGATCGTTTTCATATATAATGTATAGGTTCGAGACAACAGAGCGACTATGCTGACGGTTTATGTTAGCGACTGCATTTAAATTTATTTATTTTTTACATTTTTTTATTTGCATTTTTTATTATAATTTTTTTACTTTTCGGCACATAATATGTCCCCCAGGAGGTCATTAAAAGACACTGTTTCCACAGGAGCTCCAGTTACAAGGGAAAACAGCCCCCTGTGGGGGCATGACACACAGGCAGAGCTAATCAGGGTCTCCTTAGACCCTGCAGCTCTGCTCCTGCCTAGTGATGAGCAGCAGGGGCTATATTTGAATTTGCAATATTTCACGAATATTTGGGCGAATATTCGTCATATATTTGCGAATTCGAGATTATTTTCTTGATTGCGAAAAATCGGCAATGTAATATTTGCTTAATGCACGCAAAATACAGGCGTAGGTCACTTTTGCTGCATTTTCCAAGCTGCTAGAAGTTTCCTGAGACTGGAGAAAATGGTTGGCACGGCAGAACATTAAAAATGGCTTTATATGCAGTTAGAGTGCTCCAATATATTTGCGATTGCGCTGATGGGCACTAATGATGCAAATATTTTGGCGCAATATGTGAAACTTCACATTTTAGCAGGTCTTCATGTATGTATGGAGAGCAGAACCTATCACACTACCTAACACCCTGCACTGCAACAGCTACACTATATTAGGATATAACCTACACTGACTATCTGTATTATATATATATAAGATATCTAACTATCTATCTACTGTAGTGTGGAAAGCACAGAGCTCAACAATGACACTGCTGTCTCTCTCAGAACTTTAGAAAAGTGTAGAAAATGGCTGCTGGGGAGGTTCTTATATAGTAAGGGGTAGGCAACTTTCCTATTGGTTGCTAGGGATGTTGCTAAGCTCAGACAAAGACATTGCAGCCTTCTCATTGGCCCATAAGCAAGAAGGGAGGTTACTGATGAAAAAAAAATCTAGAATATTTGAAATTATGAATATATATCACTATATTCTAAATATTCACGAATTCTCGAAGTGCCGATATTTGCAATTAATATTCGCATTTCGAATATTCGTGATCGACACTACTCCTGCCCCTTCTCCAGACACCCCCGCCAGTCATGTGACCGCCAGGACTAAAAGAGGAAGCGGCTCTGCTGCTTCCTGCTCCCTCCACCATGTGCTCGTTCAGCGCTCTCCTGCCGACATAGGAGAAGGCAGAAGCGGTAATAAACCACTCCTGTCTTTTCCTCAGGGTCCCTGCTGTGTCTGTCAGCCAGGACCCGACCTGCTCCTGCTAGATTCCAGGAGCTGATCAGCGCTGGGATTGAAGTGCTGCCTGCACGTGTATGTACGTGCTATCTGCATGGGGCATGTGCAGATAGGACGTATATACACAGTGGCCAGTCGGAAAGGGGTTAAGAACCTGAGTCCAAATTATTATTATTTTTTTTTATTTTTTTTAATATATACTTGGGGGGAGCATCCCAGGACTGCTAATAAAGGAATCTGTAAAGCTATGTCACACATTGTGGCCGTATCACAGTCAGATACCTCCTAACAGTGTGTCCTCCACAGATTCACCTATAACAGTTTGTCATCCATAGGTCCCCCATAACAGTGTGTCATCCACAGGTCCCCCATAAGTGTGTCATCCATAGGTCCCCCATAACAATGTGTCATCCACAGGTCTCCCATAACAGTGTGTCATCCACAGGTCCCCCATAACAGTGTGACATCCACAGTTCCCCCATAACAATGTGTCATCCATAGGTCCTCTATAACGGTGTGTCATCCACAGATCCTCCATAACAGTATGTCATCCATAGGTCCCCCATAACAGTGTCATCCACAGGTCCTCCATAACAGTGTCATCCACAGGTCCCTCATAACAGTGTCATGCATAGACCCCCCCATAACAGTGTCATCCACAGATCCTCCATAACAGTGTGACATCCACAGGGCCCCCATAACAGTGTGTCATTAACAGATCCTCCATAACAGTGTGTCCTCCACAGATCCTCCATAACAGTGTGTCCTCCACAGATCCTCCATAACAGTGTATCCTCCACAGATCCTCCATAACAGTGTGTCCTCCACAGATCCTCCATAACAGTGTGACATCCACAGGTCCCCCATAACAGTGTGACATCCACAGGTCACCCATAACAGTGTGTCCTTCACAGATCCCCCATAACAGTGTGTCATCCACAGATCCCTCATAACAGTGTGCATGCACAGCATTATCTCCATTCACTGCTATGGAATTTTGAAAAATAAGAGAGCCAGTGATCATCTATTATCAGAACACTCATAGCATAATGGAGGATGACCATGCATGCACACTGTACTCTCCCTTCACTTCAGGGGCCCGGATGGGACAGCCCCTTTTTTAAGCTTGTGGTTTTATAAACTGCACCATGGAAAAACAGAAGTACCCTGGCCATTCATAACTAGTGTTGAGCTCGAATAGCGAATATTAATCGCGATTATCGTAACTTTGTAAATTCACGAATATTACAAATATAGTGCTATATATTCGTTATATCGAATATTCGTCATTTTTTAACATCTGAAAACATGATTCCTCCCTGCTTCTTTCTTGTGGGTCAATAAGCCATTGGCCCACAAGCAACTTAAGCAGGGGGGAATCATGTTTTCATATGGAAAATAAAATGACCAATATTCTGAAAAACAAATACATAGCAATATAGTGAATATATTCGTTATTTAGAATTTTGGCATTATTTTTTTCCTATCTGTACAGTTGTTCGCATACTCCTCCCCGACAAGTGTCCCCGTCACCATGGGAACACCTGTGGGTTAGAAAATACCATCGGATCTGAGTTTTCCCTGAGATCGTGAAAACTCAGATCCGATGGTATATTCTAACCCACAGGCGTTCCCATGGTTACGGGGGCGCTTGTCGGGGAGCAGTATGCCAAAGTGGAATAACAGTACAGATTGGAAAAAAAAGACGAATATTCAAAAAAACGAATTTATTCGCTCTATTGCTATAACTTCGTCTTTTAGAATATTACGAATATTCTAAAAAACAAAGTTATAGCAATATAGCGAATATTCATAAAATACACATGTAGACTGCAATTTAGCTAATATAGTGCTATAGTAATTTTTTTTAATAGTGTACATATTTTCCAAAACGTTTAGTTTAGAAGAGGCAAAAAAAAATTTGACAAAAAAATAATGATTATAGTACTATATTAGCTAAATTACAGTCTATATGTGTATTTTACGAAATATTCGTAATATTGCTCTAACTTCGTCTTTTAGAATATTCGTAATATTCTAAAAGACGAAGTTATAGCTATATATAGAATATTCGTAAAATACACATATTAGCCTAGCCCAGTGCTTCTCAATTATTTTCTGTCATGCCCCCCCTAGGAAGAAGAAAACATTTTGCGCCCCCCGCGCGACTGTAAATAGTATCATTTGTCTATAAAATTGTTATAAGTACACCTCTGCATAACACTGTATCCTTATTAACGTATAAGAGAATAAAAAAAGAAAGAAATGTGGATCGGACACACACTTATGGGGGGGTCTGTGGATGACGGACACTTATGGGGGGATCTGTGGATGACGGACACTTATGGGGGGGATCTGTGGCTGGCACTGTTACAGGGTGATCTGTGGCTGGCACTGTTATATATGTGCCATCCACAGACCCCCCACCCCATAACAGTGCCATCCACAGTGCCCCCCCAGCCCATAACAGTGCCATCCACAGACCCCCACCCCTTAACTGTGCCATCCACAGATTCCGTGTGCCCGCCGCCGCCGTTTAAAGTTATTAAACATGCCCCCCTCACTCCTAATAGTACCGTATATCCGAATTTCTTCTGTATAATGCCAGCAGGCGGGCCGGGCGGCCGGCGCGTCCCTTAGTGATGTCACTTGTCTGCGCCGCCTGCTTCATTCATAAAGCAGGCGGCGCAGGCACGTGACATCACTGAGGGACGCGCCGGCCGCCCGGCCTGCCTGCCAGCATTATACAGAAGAAATTCGGATATACGGTACTATTAGGAGTGAGGGGGGCATGTTTAATAACTTTTAATTCAATAATACATTTTATATTAGTATACCGGAGGGAGCGGTGGGGCGGGGCTATAGTACAGTGACCGCACCGCCCCACCGCTATTGCCGGCCCCCAGCTCCTCCTCCCAGTCCCTCCCCCGGCCCCCGCTCCGTACATCGCGTCCAGCGCCGGCCTCTGATCAGACGGGAGATGAGCGCTTCCACAATGGAAGCGCTCATCTCCCTGCCGCATATTACACTGCGAGCTGTCGGCCGCCCGGCGCCCCTGTTGCTATGGCGCCCTGTGCGGCCGCACAGCCCGCACACCCCAAAGGCCGGCCCTGAACGAGCCTCCCTTCACGGAGCCTGGCGCCCCCCCTGGGGGGGCGCGCCCCACTATTTGAGAAGCACTGGCCTAGCCATAGTCATAGGAACGTTGCCTTATACTGTCAAAAGAAAAATCGCAATACACGAATAATTAAATTGTATATTATTCGCGATAAATAGAATAATGACGAATATTCGATTTCGACGAATATAAGACAAATATTCAATCGAATATTCGCAAAATATTGCGAAATCGAATATGGCACCTCCCGCTCATCACTATTCATAACGCGGGGTCCATGCCCATAATTCCCAATGAAAATGGGAAGGAATAAAAATCCATGCCAAAACTGCATCAAAAAGTGTTTTATAAAATTAGTCAGAAAAAAAACACATCCGAAAAAAAGCTGATGCTGATTCTGCATTAGGTTTTTTTAAGCAGAGAAAATACTCTGTGTGAACATACCCAAAGAGGCTGCAGGATCAGCAGTTTATAGTGGAAAGGCTTAAGAGAGATAATGTGGCATTCTGCACTCAGCTGCTTGTTGCAACCGCTGTCCGTGCCTACAAAGTTCTGTCAAACTGCTAGTCCAATATTTCAGGATTTGGGGCCCCACATTTTCAATTTTGCCTAGGGTCACACTTTGTCTAAAACCGGCCCTGGGCGTGTGACACAATCTGCACCTGATATACACCTGATATAGATGACCCTCTAAGAGTCCAAGGATTTTTCTCTGTGTAGCAGTGCTTTGTCCACTTGCTGTGTAAGGAAATATACCAGAGACCCATTTATCAGAATAATAATGCAAGAAGCACTTGATTTATCCATCTGATATTTATTGGTTCCTGTTATATTCCAAGCTCTCTAAATTGCAGGACCTTTGCTCCTTCTCAAGCAACATTTTTTATTTCCATTTACCATTTACCGTCTGTTTCGTTTCTTCTCGATCTTTTGTCTTTGCTTTGTCAATAAATCCGACCTGACATTTGTTTGACAAACAAAGTCTATAATTTTATAAGACCAGATAATAGCGACAGCCCAGAGGATTCATGATTACTGTACTTTTATCACGTGCCATGTTCTGGCTGCTATTTTGCTAGCTAGAGTCATCCGGCAAGCAGTTCCGTCGCCGCAACTGTCTGCCGGATCATTCAATCAGCATGCAAACGGACAGCATTTGTAGACGGATCCGGATGCAGATCTGTCTTACAAATGCATTGCAAGAATGGATCCGTCTCTCCGGATGTCATCCGGAGAAACAGATCCGTTATATATATTTTCACATTTTTACCGGACGGATCCGGCATTGTGATATGTCATCCTCAAAGGAAGCCAGACTGCGCCGGCGATACGCATTGGGCGTCTCTCATTCACTCAGATCCACTGCACCAGCTGCTTACACAGGTTTTGGCTCTTGCTATTTAACCTCATTGTGGTCTGCTTTTATTTATTAAGTGGCCTTACCTTATCTGACATTATCCTTATGTTACTTATAGGTGCATATTTTGTTTAGCTGGGTTATATTGCATGTCCTCATCTAGCGGACGTTCAGTGGATTCTGTATGTGTCTGTGATGCAGCGTCCCACTACGTGTGTGTGGGCACTGCTTAAAAGCACTTTTTACCGTATCAAAAGCACTAGGTTGTAATGTATGATTTTGTATGAATGTATCTGTAAAATCCCTGTTAACAGGCCTAATAGGTGTAATTTATACATCCCACCACTAGATGGGGATAAAGTTCAGGTCCTATATATATCTAGGTCAGGCCTAGTGAGGGAGTTCTGAGTCCAGATCCTTGGAGTAAAGATGTAGTTCAGAAGAGAGCAGATCTGAGGTAGTCAGATCAGATTAGTGGGAGAGAATGTAGAGTGAAGACTTCATAAGAAAGATTAGTGAGTGGAGCCAACTTCGCTAGTAGGTAATACTCAGATGTTAGGCGCAGAAGAGCGTTTTCCTTCTGTGGCCGGACTATAGACTTGCATCTCTGACCAGTAGGAGAAGAGTTTGCCTCCCTGGAAAAGAAACAAGCATTCCTAGGAATCATCGGTGATAAGCGCCATTATTGAGGGCCACAGACACCTTTGTATGGTGGAGGTTTATAGCTTCAGGCAGCCACACCAAACTTCTGAGAGACAGTTGAGTTTTCCTGTCTAAAATATTCAGCTTGTAGGGAAAGACAAGGAATAGGATCCAACACATCTAAAGGAACCAGGCACACCTAACCCACTGCTCCAAAACCACAAAACCTAAAAAGCCTAGAAACTGTGGATTTGCAGAATTGACTCTGTACCATCTAGAGACTGCATATTTGTACTGCTGCAACCAAAAGAAATCCAAAGTAAAAGTTGTGAGTTGCATCTTACCACTGTCTACCTCATTATTACTACCTATGGTTGTACCACCATTAACGGTACTGGCATCATGACAAAAACCATCAAGGGACTCAGCCGCAACAAGCACCCTAAGCACCCCTAACATCAAGGGCACCTCAACCACCATCTTGGCTGATGCTTCCCTACACAGAGCGTGCCCCGGAGGATTTCGTGCTGTCCACCTCAACACTGTGCTGCCAGCCCAGGGAGGCTTTCTGCTAACCGTGAGTAAACTGATGAACTGTGTGTTATATTATTTGGCCCCTCATCGATCCACTGTGCACCTCACGTATTGCCCCTGCGACTGGCTGGCTGCAGTGATACCATATTTTTACACCGACACGCTGTTTATATTGTATACAAATTTGTTTGTTGGTGTGTCTAATAAACTTTACATATATTTTAATCTATGGCTATTGTTGGATGTGCATGTATATAGGGTGGTTCTTGTGACTCTTCCTTGGGTCAGAGTTGTTTTGTACCATTTTTTAACCACCCTCTTGCAATCTTTAGATTACTTGTATTTATTGGTGTGCCCCCTCCTTTCACATTCATTTAAAAAAAGGCATAAGCCCATCATGGTCAACCAGGGGATGAGTAAGGATGTGAATTTTAGGAAATGGAAGTTAAACTCACACTTTTACACATTTTCATAATAATTAATGTTATTCAAAGACTATATACACCTTTGGGGGCAATTTTTTTTTAATTATTACATTGCACTCTTTTTGAGCTAAAAATATATATTTTTTCAATTGGTCTTTATTAAAAATGTTAAGCCCCTTTCTCTGTACAGCCTTGAGTTTCTGTAGTAGCAGTATCTGAATGTTTACTCTGTTGCATCAGGCAGCTCAGCAGCTCCTTATCTTTGACCTCCTAAACACTTATGATAGCTCAATTCTTATCTTACTGATAAGAATGTGGCTTAAATAGGTGTTTATGACCATAGAAATGAAGAGATAAAGGGGGAGCATTATCAAACTGGTGTAAAGTAGAACTGGCTTAGTTGCCCATAGCAACCAAACTATTTCCACCTTTAATTTTTCAAAGCTCCTTTAAAAAATCAAACATGGAATATGATTGGTTGCTATGGGCAACTAAGCCAGTTCTACTTCACACCAGTTTGATAAATCTCCCCCATCATTTTTTACATGACCTGGACAAAGTGAAAGTACAATTCACATAACTAGACAGTTAACCCTTTGTGACATAACGGCTAAATATTTTTATGCAAGACCAATTGAAGAAATTATTTTTAGCCCAAAATATGTTTAAAGGCCGATTTGTTTGCCTGAATTTGTGGGAGGGGCACCCTGCCGCCTATATCTGCCACTCACCTTTCACACAGGGCACGGACAGCAGCAGCATTCCCTCCCTGCCCACCCTTTTCTCAATATCCTCCCACAGGGTATGCCCTCTTTCAGGTGTACCTTCGAAGAGAACGGTTATGGCACAACTCAAACCGTTAGAATCTGTTATGAGTAAATAGGGTAGGTAGGTTCTTTTACTGGTAGCCTCGATCACAAATATAATGCTGTCATAAAATATTGCCCTGTACATAGCCTTTAATTGTAAGAATTCATATTAGCCTTTTTTTAAACTGCCTACTATTCCTTTGGTGGCCATATCCTGAGGTAAACTATTTCATAGACTTACAGTTCTCACAATGAAGAAGCCTTGAGGCCTCTGGAGACTAAACTATTTCTTCTCCAGTCAGAGGCAGTGCCCCCTTGTCTTTTGAAGTGATTTTACATGGAACAGCTTTTCACCTTATTTTTTGTTCTGCCCACTGATATAATTGTAAAAGGTTAATCTCCCTTAGATGTTGCTTATAAAGACTAAATTAAGTAGGACCCTCTGTGCCCCTTATCAGTTTTGTTGCTTTCATTTGTACTTTTTCCAGCTCCAGAGGATTCTTTCTTTGGATTTGTACCCAATGCTGAACTGTATATTCTAGATGCGGCTGCACCAAAGCTTTGTAAAGTGTTGTCATGTTTAATACTTGACAATATCTTGCTTGTCTTAGAAGTAGCTGATTGACATTGTATGCTGTTAATTAATCTATGATCTACAAGGACACCCAAATGCTTCTTTACAAGTGATTCACCCAGTGTTACATCCCCTAGGACATATGATTCATGTAGATTATTACTACCTCATGTCTATGTCAGATTGTAGTTTATAGACATCTCCATACACTGCACAGTACTAAATAGCTTTGTGTCATGTGTGAAAATAGAAACAGTGCTATAAATCCCGTCTTCAATATAATAATAAATAAATTAAATAATAGCGGACCCGGCACTGAACCTTTGGGTCCACCACCCTGGAAACATTCAGAATAGGAATCAGTAACCACAACTCTCTGGACATGGTCCCTCATTCCAATTACAAACTATACTTCCTAAGCCTATAGACCTTATATTACCTATTAGCTATACCATCCATATCAGTGCCTGATACCAGGCTGTATGCCGCACGTGCAGCCGCCACCACTCATATCTAATTTATTTACTTTAGGGAATCATACTCCTTTCCTATGGCTCCTGATGAGAGGTTCTCAACTGAGCCAAATGAAACGTGAAGAGCAGGATATGTTTCCTAATATTGAGCCATCATTACCTGCACAGCATCTGCTGTGTCCAGGGCTGACAGCACGCCTGCGGTAATCAGTCCCTGATACTTATTATAGTCGCACTACCCCAGAGTGATTTGTGCTCACTCTTCTAGTGACTGACGGTGATACATATTGCATCAGTACACTAATAGGTAGATGAATGCATTTTTCTGGGGACTTAGTCTGGCTCACTCTAAACCTAGGGTCTATTACTATGGGATATACTATGCTCTTGGTTACTAATAGTGCGCCCAAATATAGACCACTTTGATTTGGTAGTGCAGCAGCCCTGCACAAAAAAATAAAATAATTATATATATACAGTTGCAAGAAAAAGTATGTGAACCCTTTTGGAATGAAATGGTTTTCTGCACAAATTAGTCATAAAATGTGATCTGATCTTCATCTAAGTCACAACAATAGACAATCACAGTCTGCTTAAACTAATAACACACAAAGAATTAAATGTTACCATGTTTTTATTGAACACACCATGTAAACATTCACAGTTCAGGTGGAAAAAGTATGTGAACCCCTAGACTAATGACATCTCCAAGAGCTAATTGGAGTGAGGTTTCAGCCAACTGGAGTCCAATCAATGAGATGAGATTGGAGGTGTTGGTTACAGCTGCCCTGCCCTATAAAAAAAACACACACCAGTTCTGGGTTTGCTTTTCACAAGAAGCATTGCCTGATGTGAATGATGCCTCGCACAAAAGAGCTCTCAGAAGAGCTACGATTAAGAATTGTTGACTTGCATAAAGCTGGAAAGGGTTATAAAAGTATCTCCAAAAGCCTTGTTGTTCATCAGTCCACGGTAAGACAAATTGTCTATAAATGGAGAAAGTTCAGCACTGCTGCTACTCTCCCTAGGAGTGGCCGTCCTGTAAAGATGACTGCAAGAGCACAGCGCAGACTGCTCAATGAGATGAAGAAGGATCCTAGAGTGTCAGCTAAAGACTTACAAAAGTCTCTGGCATATGCTAACATCCCTGTTAGTGAATCTACGATACGTAAAACACTAAACAAGAATGGATTTCATGGGAGGATACCACAGAGGAAGCCACTGCTGTCCAAAAAAAACATTGCTACACGTTTACAGTTTGCAGAAGAGCACCTGGATGTTCCACAGCAGTACTGGCAAAATATTCTGTGGACAGATGAAACCAAAGTTGAGTTGTTTGGAAGAAACACACAACACTATGTGTGGAGAAAAAGAGGCACAGCACACCAACCTCAAAACCTCATCCCAATTGTGAAGTATGGTGGTGGGGGCATCATGGTTTGGGGCTGCTTTGCTGCGTCAGGGCATGGACGGATTGCTATCATAGAAGGAAAAATGAATTCCCAAGTTTAACAAGACATTTTGCAGGAGAACTTAAGGCCATCTGTCCACCAGCTGAAGCTCAACAGAAGATGGGTGTTGAAACAGGACAACGACCCAAAGCATAGAAGTAAATCAACAACAGAATGGCTTAAACTGAAGAAAATACGCCTTCTGGAGTGGCCCAGTCAGAGTCCTGACCTCAACCCGATTGAGATGCTGTGGCATGACCTCAAGAAAGCGATTCACACCAGACATCCCAAGAATATTGCTGAACTGAAACAGTTCTGTAAAGAGGAATGGTCAAGAATTACTCCTGACCGTTGTGCACGTCTGATCTGCAACTACAGGAAACGTTTGGTTGAAGTTATTGCTGCCAAAGTAGGTTCAACCAGTTATTAAATCCAAGGGTTCACATACTTTTTCCACCTGCACTGTGAATGTTTACATGGTGTGTTCAATAAAAACATGGTAACATTTCATTCTTTGTGTGTTATTAGTTTAAGCAGACTGTGATTGTCTATTGTTGTGACTTAGATGAAGATCAGATCACATTTTATGACCAATTTGTGCAGAAATCCATATCATTCCAAAGGGTTCACATACTTTTTCTTGCAACTGTATATACATCACACACTGGTCAGATAAATAAGACCTAGTTCTCATCTGTGTGTCTCTAATTTACAATTTGAGGGTGTTTGCCCTGTTTTTAACCGGTAAGAAATAAAGTGTTTATTGTTTTATTTTACCTTCCTATCCAGACACTGAATCCACTATAGACCTTACTTTACCTATTAACCATCTATGAGTGACAGTATGAAATGTCTTTGCAAAATCAAGAACATTACATCCACAGCCTCCCCTCTGTCCAGGCTTCTACTCACCTCCTCATAAAAACAAATCAGGTTAGTTTGACATCTTTTGTCCTTGGTAAACCCATGCTAGTTATCACTTATGATATTATTAACAGTCACATACTCCTGTATATAGTCCCTTAAGAGTCCTTCAAACATTTTTCCCACAACAGATAGTATGCTTATTAGTCTAAAATTACTTAGCTTGAACTATATCTACAGTTAGCCAATTGAGTTTATTACCGACACCAGCTCCTGTCTCTTATTTTGTATTTACAGAACTAAAAATCCCATTTAATAGCTCTGCCTTTTTCCAATCTTCAGTAACCCATCAGTCCATTATCACTAGCATTACCATTATTAGCATTTATATATTTAAATATTTTTTTCAGACTTGTTTTTCTCCCTTTGGCCATCTGTCGTTCATTTTGTATTTTTGCAGATTTTATCTCTTTTTTTTTTTTACTGATTATTTTTAACCCTTTGTAAATTTCAAAAGTTTACAGCTGATCCCTCAAATTAGAATTTTTTAAATGCCCTTTTTTGTCATTTATTGCCATTTTTACAGTAGCCGTGGGCCATGTGGGATATAATTTTAGCCATTTATACTTATTACCTACAATAATACATTTGTAGTATAATTACCCAATGTACAGGGTGGGCCATTTATATAGATACACCTTAATAAAATGGGAATGGTTGATGATATTAACTTCCTGTTTGTAGGGACATTAGTATATGTGAGGGGGGAAACTTTTCAAGATGGGTGGTGACCATGGCGGCCATTTTGAAGTTGGCCATTTTGAATCCAACTTTAGTTTTTTCAATAGGAAGAGGGTCATGTGAAACATCAAACTTATTGGGAATTTCACACAAAAAACAATGGTGTGCTTGGTTTTAACATAACTTTATTATTTCATGAGTTATTTACAAGTTTCTCTTTGTTTACAGCCATTGACATGTAGCTGAGGTTAACACGTGAGGAGCGGATAGAAATTGTGTTGATGTCTGGTGAACGCAGTAACCGGGTCATTGCAGCAGATTTCAATGCAAGACACCCTACGAGACCACCCATCTCCCATGCTAAAGTTAGCAAACTGCTTGCTAAGTTTCGTGAAACTGGTTCAGTGTTGGATTTGCCAAAATGTGAACGCATGAAATCTGTCTCAAATGAAGAAACATCAGTGGCTGTCCTAGCTTCATTCAGCAAGAGCCCACAGCGTAGCACTCGCCGCATGTCACTGGAGAGTGGCATTAGTCGAACATCCCTTCGGCAGATATTAGCTACTCACAAATGGCACTCTTACAAACTCCAGCTAATGCGGATCGGCGCACTGAATTTGCTGAATGGGCAAAACAAAAATTGGAACAGGACCCTTAGTTTACGCAGAAGATTTTGTTCAGTGATGAGGCAAACTTTTATGTGAATGTTGAAGTTAACAAACAAAACCACCGCTATTGGTCTGACACTAACCCACATTGGATAGATCCCTCCAAGACTGTTGGAACAAACAAATTGATGGTTTGGTGTGGTATATGGGGTACAAAGATAGTGGGGCCATTCTTCATCAATGGAAACCTCAAGGCCACTGGATATGCGAAATTGCTACATGATGATGTGTTTCCCTCTTTATGCACTGAAGCTGGCACGTTCCCTGAGTTTTTCCAGCAAGATGGTGCACCACCACATTATGGGTGTCAGGTCCGAGCATTCCTAGATGAACAGTTTCCTGGAAAGTGGATTGGTCGTCGTGGGCCAGTTGAATGTCACCCAAGGTCTCCCGATCTGACCCCCTTAGAATTTTATCTTTGGGGTCATCTGAAGGCAATTGTCTATGCTATGAAGATACGAGATGTGCAGCACCTGAAACTACGGATACTGGAAGCCTGTGCTAGCATTTCTCCTGCGGTGTTGCTATCAGTGTGTGAAGAGTGGGAGAAGAGGGTTGCATTGACAATCCAACACAATGGGCAGCACATTGAACACATTTTATAAGTGGTCAGAAACTTGTAAATAACTCATGAAATAATAAAGTTACGTTAAAAACCAAGCACACCATTGTTTTTCTTGTGAAATTCCCAATAAGTTTGATGTGTCACATGACCCTCTTCCTATTGAAAAAACCAAAGTTGGATTCAAAATGGCCGACTTAAAAATGGCCGCTGAAAGGAATCCATGTTCTTTATTATGTCAAAATGAATTCTGCTTTTTGCTGAAGTTTTGTTTCTATGTTAGGTACTAACTCTGATTGCTGTGAAACTAATATACTGTAAGGTTTCTATTCTCTGTAACCCTGAATCTTATCTCTTTGGCACTACTCCCGGACAATGTTCCTAATATGGAAGTTCCGTTTTTGTTTCTATTTCTCTGAGCGTAGAATGAAACGTGTTAATATGATAGGTTAAATACATAACATACGATGATATGCTAATAAAGAGGGTAAAGCCCCCTCTATATAACCTGTGTGCATTAAAAATAAACCTTAGAGTGTTCATTCAGTACATCACTGTTGTGTCTTTCGTTACTTACTGAGTGAAGCGCTCTCCTGACGTCAGAAAGGACTCAAACCAAGCCGATACTAGAAGTTTGGTGCCAGGGGTACCAAGTGGGACTCAGAGATTCCTATCAGTCAGAGATTCCTATCAGTTGGGGGCTCGTTTCCGGGATCGGGAAGGTTTTCCTCGTGTTCGGTAAGAAAGACATCTGTTATTGTCCTCTGGCCGATCCGAGAACCACGTCTCGATCTAGTAAGTAGAACCTACAACTTCTAGTATAATTACTGTATCAGGGATACAGGGTACAGACTCCGGGAGTCTGGGGGAGTGACCCGGGGACTCCGGGAGTCCGCCGTGAGGATCACTCAGAGAAAATATAGTGCGCACTACATAATATTGTCTCAGGGAGACAAGGATGGAGCTTGGTTTGACTCTTTTAACGTTGTTTTAAAGTATAAGATTATTAGAGTTGAGATAAGGATACTGATGTCTGGGTGGTAAGTGTACGGACTGAAGTTCACTATTTGCATAGAGTTTTAAGGACATTGCATTGTTGTTTTACTGTGTTGCGGAGGTCTGCAATACGCCCCACCCCCGGCTGGGAGCAATCCATTAACCCGCAGATAGGTGAACACAATCGGCAGACCAAAGCAACAAATTATATGTTTGATGAGACACTCTGATATTTTCTGATCAGACCTGAGTCCTTTGCCTAGTTGACAGCATTAATTTGTCGAATCCTTAACGCTTCAGTGCAGCCAGTCCTAGGAAAGTAGCATCATTAAAATATCAGACGGAATGGGGTCACAAGGGTCTAAAACAAATCATCCCAAACCTGAGACGGGAGAAACATGCAAAGTTTATGTTGCACGGTGTAGTCCCACAAATTACTTCCTAGTTAACCCATGGGTGGATAACTTAGCTGGATGGACTGAGTTCATGCAAACTGCTAGCCCCTTTTCCCAGGGACGGCGATAATAGCCGGTACCACATGGACATGATAAAGGGTCTTTGTCTGGGAGACAAAGAAGCATGGCCACATTTTGACCATGACCCGTCCTAGGATATGGATTACATGATACAAAGGAGTAGAGAATCCTGCAGAGTAAGTGATGTTATATGTGTAATATTATTATAAAAGACAAAAATTGTTCAATAATTTTCTTTCCCCAGCAGTGTAATGTGAGAATCCAGTTTTTAACAAGAATTATTATATATGTACAACATTAACTAAGACCACCTGACATATAAAATGATTTGGGTTTAACAAAATGACTTTATGATTATAACATGTATATTGTCTTACAGCGACAGACTATCAGCAATTCTGGGTGTGGTGTGGAAAGCTGTGTTTGTCTGTGCTGCAAGTTTTGGGATGAAACAAAGACAATTGTGTGATTAGGTTGGAAGACAAATGATTTAGTGGAATGTGAATGGGTGTGGCTCTGAGTTGTAGTGGAGTTGAAAGTGTGAAAGAGCCCTAATGGATGCTTTAGGAGAGCTGTGTGTGCAATTCAGTTTTTATGTGTAAGGGCGTGGTTATAAGCTGTTTTGTGAAGATGAGTACATCAAATGTATATGAATGTGTATGGAGTACGATATTTGTTTTCATATAATATGCGCATTGAGAATTTTATTTTATTTTTCTTGGAAGTTTTTGGTTTTTATTGGTACCAACAGCATTGATCAAGCTGTACATTTTTTTTATCGAAGTTAATGAAAAGTTTCTTATGGGCCCTTTGTGTGTTCATGTCTGTATTGTCAGATCTGTTTGTTTCAATGTTTGAAGTTATGTGTTACATGTTAAGTGTTGTGCTTCACATCAGAGCTCTGTTCTCACGGACAGAAGATGGACCACAGCGTCCGATTAAAAGGGGTGGACTTAGATGACTGAGAGTAGGATTCATGGTAGATAGCAGTGCAACCTCAAGTGTGTTAAGTAAAGATTTGTTCATTAGGCTTGACTTACAAGTGTCAGCCAAAAATCAGGGCATAAGAGTACACTCAGACCTCATTCCAATCTCTACACCAGTGCCACTGATTCTTGCAAACATACAGAACCACCCAGAACTTAATAACATTAACCCTGCATTATGGTCTTCAAATGAATATGACACAGGATTCATAGATTGCACACCTTACAAAGCTACTGAAAAACCAGGTGTCATTTCAGTGTTCCAGAAACAATACCTACTGCCAAAAGAGAAACTCAATGGACTTAGGCCAATGATAAAAGAATTCCTACAAAAGGGAATCCTGGAAGAGGTGATTTCACCCTACAGCACGCCCGTGAATCCAGTGACAAAGGCAGATGGTACTGCCCGCTTTGTACAGGATTTAAGGGCCATCAACAACATCATTGTGCCTATAGCCCCTGTTGTACCTGACATCACTCAATTACTATCTGCCATTCCAGCAGACGCTGTTTGGTTCAGTGTGATAGATCTGAAAAATGCATTCTTTTCTATCCCAGTTGACAAGAAGACCAGACTAATTTTTGCTTTTTCCTTTGACAGATGTCAACTGACCTGGGGCAGAAATGCCCTAGGGATGTGCTGATTCACCTGTAGTGTACAGCATAGTCCTCCAAGCCACGTTAAAACCATGGCACCCCCCCCAAGGTTCCGTGTTGTTGCAATACGTGGATGATTTACTGTTGTGCAGTATGTCAGTGGAGGCCAACATTGAGGATGGTATATCACTGTTACAATGGTTGTTTGAATGTGGACACAAAGTGTCATTAGGGAAAATGCAATGGTGTAAACAGCAAGTCGAATACTTGGGGTTTGTCCTGAAAAAGGGGGAAAGGAGGATCAGTCCAGGGAGAGTTCAGTCTGTAGCGGGATTGGTCACTCCGCACTCCAAGAAGGAAATGCTATCCTTCCTTGGAATGATAAACTACTGCAGACAATGGATCCCAGACTGTTCCTACCATGATAATATCTTGAGACAGGCAACACTGCAGGACAAACCTGATTTAATAAGATGGTCTTCAGAAATGTACAATGCATTTGATTATCTGAAATGTTCATTAATGTCAAGTCCAGGATTGGACCTCCCTGACTACAAACTTCCACATGTTTGCACGACAAAATTGTAAAACCATGGCGGGTGTACTGACACAAGAACACGGAGGCAAGTTGCGTCCTTGTGTATTTTTTCTCAAAGGTAATGCCCACCCCTGTTCAAGGGATGCCAGCATGTCTGTGTTCTCTTGCAGCCTGTGCTATGATGGTAGAGTTGGCAACTCCTTTCACAATGTGACGTTACACCATTTTGCACACCACACATGATGTTATAGGCCTACTCAAGGGCATCCACACTCAACACAGCAGGCAGCTGAGCTCATTGCACTCACTAGAGCATGTATTCTACATACTGATAGATCTGTCACCATTTATACTGATAGTAGGTACGCACATGGGGTAGTGTGGGACCATGGTATGATTTGAGGAGAGGATTCACGGCAGCAGATGGTAAGGATCATGTCTCACAGGGCAATGCGCTGGCAGATAAGGTGGCGAAACGAGTGGCCAAATGCAACCCCACAGGTCCATGTAACCATTGGGAGATGCCATGTTTGGCACCTCCAACCCCTGAGATGTCACAAATGCTTACCGATCTTCAAAGATATTCCACTGAACAGGAACAGCAAGACTGGTGTTATCCAGTATTGCAGAAAAATCCTAAGACAGGATTAGTCTGCAAAGAGGGGGTAGGATATAACAGTATTGAGAATCCTTACAGATACTCATGGGAAGGCCTTTCCCCACCCCCTGGGCAAGACGCCCAATGATAGTGCAGGAAGGTGATCTTGATTTAATAAGGGAAGAATATGTCACCAAATTGATACAGGTTCTTAATAAAACTGAGGAAAAAGTTGCTTGTAAGTCTCCCTTTCTTCCACAGGAACCCACCCACCCATACAGAGTGGGGGATGAGGTAGAGATCAAAACACTGAAGAAAGGAAAATCCCAAGGTGACTTCGCATATGGCCCACCCACCCGAGTGAAGCTTGTGAGAAAAAGAGAGGCGGCAGGAACGGAGGCAGACAGCCTTGGCCTTGAAGAAGGACAAGAGGTGCTAACGAGGGCAGACAGCCCTGACCTCTAACAAGGCCCAGAGGTACTAACGGGGGCAGACAGCCCTGACCTCCAACATGATGAGCTCCTCACCCCTTTCTGGGAAATGGTTGAATGTACTGACTAAGATTGCTTCAATAATCTTGTTGATTTTACCAATTAGTAGTAAGGGAGAAGTAGCCGCAACTAGCAAGGGCGGCGTCATCACCTTTTGGTATAATTCATCTAACACTCACGTAGCTACCTACACCTTTTGCCTTTGTGATATATTGAAAACATGTCCATATTATAACTATTGTTCCAACGACTATGTAGAAGGACAGGCCTATATATGTGTAACAGACTCATACTGGGGAAAAGGTTGTGGATACTGGGGATCAGTGGGATGGAATACAGGGACAGAATGGGGATATAAACCAGAAAGCGCCCTCAAAAGGAGGGATAAAAATTCTAAGTCCCTTTTGACTAGAATGACACTCCTTGAGAGAGGGACGTGTTATGTGGACACCTCCTCATTGAATTATTAAAAAAAAAAAAAAAAAAAAAAGGTCAGCGGAAATGAAGATTGTATTGACAATAGACAACCCTGGTAAATATGATGAAGGAGATTATGTATTGGGATGGTACTTCCATAACATGTGGGGAGCTGAGACTTCTCAGGTAACACAAATGTTCAAACTTAGAGATATGTATAAGTCTAAGGAATACCAACCCATCACAGGTGTCCCCAAAAACCCACTGGCCCCACATATAGTTTCTTTAAAAAACCTAAGGGCCATATTTAATCCTACACATGAGGATACTTTGGCCATGGGGACGAGTTTTTCTGATGTTAATTTGTGGCTGGAGTGGATGAAGTATAGTGCAGCCTCTGTGAATAAAAGTAACTTTTACATATGCGGTGCTGCCAAGCCACACCTAGGTACCGTACCCCGTGTTACCAGAAAGTGTTGAAGAATGTTTTTTGACTCTTTTTGTTAATATGTCTTATAACCACAGTGCATGTACAGAATGGAAATCAAAATACCCTCTTTTGTTAAAAAAATCCTCGCCCAGGGGCAGGTATCCAGGTATATCCAGGTAACTACACATGTTACAAGGGGAGTACACATGGGAGGAATGTACAGAATTTCACCAAAGGTTATTGTCACAAATACAGCAATCTGAACATATCCCTCACTCAGAACCAAGTATACTCCATAGGAGATGTGTACTGGATCTGTGGAGATGGAAAAATAAGATCCAGATTGGAAGGTGCCTGGAAAGGTGAATGTGCGCTTGCCAAAGCTATAATGAACATGCACATTTTTACTGAATCAGATATTATAGACAAAGGGGTGCTAAAGATAAACAAAAGAAGCAGCCCCCTTTCAAGTTTTGATCCCCATGTGTATATAGATGCAATAGGTGTTCCAAGAGGGGTCCTAGATGAGTTCAAAGCTAGAGATCAAGTAGCCGCCGGATTTGAATCAATATTTCCCATCATTACTGTGAATAAAAATGTTGATTGGATAAATTACATATACTACAATCAGCAAAGGTTTGTAAACTATACCAGAGATGCATTACAAGGGGTAGCAGAGGAACTACAAGCAGACTCAATCATGACATTCCAGAATCGAATGGTGTTGGATATGATTCTCGCAGAGAAGGGCGGAGTGTGCCGAGTATTGACTGATCCAACCTCCTGCTGCACATACATGCCAAATAATACTGGCCCCACTGGTAAGGTCACAATAGCTATAAAGAAGCTTGAAGATCTGTCAGTAGAACTGAAAAAGAACTCAGGTATAAATGATCCATGGGATCAATACTTTGGGTGGTTCACAAATTGGAAACAAGGTCTCATGCAACTAGGGATTGTCATACTAAATGTAATTGTAGTAATAGGTGTAGTACCATTATGTGTAATTCCCTGTGTGAGACGAATGCTAGAAAAAGGGCTCTCTAATATGTCATTATATCAGACTACTCTACCCCAGGAGGATCGAAGCCCAGATGGGTATAAGAATTACCTAATATCATATAGAGAGAAAAAGGACAAGAAAGGAAAGAACCATGTAGTGTGATCCACTAAAGGTTCTTAAGAGGGGATTTGAAAGGAATCCATGTTCTTTATTATGTCAAAATGAATTCTGCTTTTTGCTGAAGTTTTGTTTCTATGTTAGGTACTAACTCTGATTGCTGTGAAACTAATATACTGTAAGGTTTCTATTCTCTGTAACCCTGAATCTTATCTCTTTGGCACTACTCCCGGACAATGTTCCTAATATGGAAGTTCCGTTTTTGTTTCTATTTCTCTGAGCGTAGAATGAAACGTGTTAATATGATAGGTTAAATACATAACATACGATGATATGCTAATAAAGAGGGTAAAGCCCCCTCTATATAACCTGTGTGCATTAAAAATAAACCTTAGAGTGTTCATTCAGTACATCACTGTTGTGTCTTTCGTTACTTACTGAGTGAAGCGCTCTCCTGACGTCAGAAAGGACTCAAACCAAGCCGATACTAGAAGTTTGGTGCCAGGGGTACCAAGTGGGACTCAGAGATTCCTATCAGTCAGAGATTCCTATCAGCCGCCATGGTCACCACCCATCTTGAAAAGTTTCCCCCTCACATATACTAATGTGCCACAAACAGGAAGTTAATATCACCAACCATTCCCATTTTATAAAGGTATAAATGGCCCATACTTAAAGGTATAAATGGCCCATACTTAAAGCTTTCCCATTTATCCTCTGTACTATTATACAATAGATACTTCAAGTCTATACCGTGAAATTCTGCCCTCAACACCAGGAAACTGACTTTTTTTTAAACGAATGGCTTTTTTCCCTCCCTCTCAGTTTGTTGTGGTCACTATTAACAAGTGTTTCACGAACAGTAGCATTTACAACAGGCTCTGCATTGTTAGAAATGATCAGACCCAAAAAAGCATCACCCCTAGTGGAATCTTCTATAAATATCAGGGGTCAGTACGGAGATCTCTTCCATCATCTATTTATCCCCAGGACTGTGACTGTGATGAGGGGACATCCTCTGCATCTGGAGGAAAGAAGGTTTGTACACAAACATAGAAGAGGATTCTTTACGGTAAGAGCAGTGAGACTATGGAATACTCTGCCTGAGGAGGTGGTGATGCTGAGTCCAATAAAATAATTCAAGAGGGGCCTGGATGTATTTCTGGAGTATAATAATATTACAGGCTATAGTTACTAGAGATGGGTTGTTGAACCAGGGAGTTATTTTGATTGCCTGATTGGAATTTTTTCCCCTTCATATTACGACTGAGCCTGTGAGGACCCAGTATTATGACTTACTCCACCTCTTGCAAAAGTGGCTACAGCCTGAGGTGCAGAGTCCCACAGCTATGATGGATAGACTATTGGCTGATGTGTTCTGGAGGGCTCTGACACCCCCTCTTCAGCACTGGATCGGCCAGGTGTCTCCTGGCAATGCCCTAGAAATGGTGGACCAGGTGGAGCGCTACGAGGCTACTAAGACTGTTACAGGGGGTTATTTTGGGAGGGGGGCTGTCAAACCCTGTAAATCTCCATCCCAGACCCTGCGACTTGTACCAACTTGTACCAGGGTTGATGTTCCTGGAGGGATACACCAAATGGAAAAGGATTTAGGAAAACTAGAGGAATGGTCAAAAATCTGGCAACTAAAATTTAATGTGGATAAGTGCAAAATAATGCACCTGGGGCGTAAAAACCCAAGAGCAGAATATAAAATCAGTGATACAGTCCTAACCTCAGTATCTGAGGAAAGAGATTTAGGGGTCATTATTTCAGAAGACTTAAAGGTAGGCAGACAATGTCATAGAGCAGCAGGAAATGCTAGCAGAATGTTGGGGTGTATAGGGAGAGGAATTACCAGTAGAAAGAGGGAGGTGCTCATGCCGCTCTACAGAGCACTAGTGAGACCTCATTTGGAGTATTGTGCTCAGTACTGGAGACCATATCTCCAGAAGAATATTGATACTTTGGAGAGAGTTCAGAGAAGAGCTACTAAACTGGTACATGGATTGCAGGATAAAACTTACCAGGAAAGATTAAAGGACCTTAACATGTATAGCTTGGAAGAAAGACGAGACAGAGGGGATATGATAGAAACTTTTAAATACATAAAGGGAATCAACAAGGTAAAAGAGGAGAGAATGTTTAAAAGAAGAAAAACTGCTACAAGAGGACATAGTTTTAAATTAGAGGGGCAAAGGTTTAAAAGTAATATCAGGAAGTATTACTTTACTGAGAGAGTAGTGGATGCATGGAATAGCCTTCCTGCAGAAGTGGTAGCTGCAAATACAGTGAAGGAGTTTAAGCATGCATGGGATAGGCATAAGGCCATCCTTCATATAAGATAGGGCCAGGGGCTATCCATAGTACTCAGTATATTGGGCAGACTAGATGGGCCAAATGGTTCTTATCTGCCGACACATTCTATGTTTCTATGTTTCTATGTACCGTCTACGGACCTAGCTCTGATAGTCTGCTGGCGGTGTCAGGAGCTGGGCCATATAAGAGCTGTCCCCATCAGGTGAAACCCATGGATACTAACTATGTCTACTGTCAGTCGCTATACGCCAGGAAGCTGTGTGCAGCAGGTACCCCAAAAACTCTAAACCACCTGTACCAGGTAGAGGTAGGAGACACTCCAGCGGAGGCTCTGCTGGACTCATGGAGTCTGGTGTCCCTAGTAAGGGCTCCCCTAGTACGGTCAGCGGAGTATACTGGCCGGAAAGTCGTGGTCATGTGCATCCATGGAAACTTAAAAAACTATCCCACCGTCCTGGTGTCTCTAACCACATGGGCTGGCAGATGGACTCACGAAGTGGCAGTTGCCCCAAATTTACACTACAAACTTATAATAGGGAGAGACTTCCCGGGCTTCCCGGCACTGAGGCCTACTATGACAGTGACTGATACCCATGAGACAGGGGTAACCCTAACAGAGGGGCCTGGCTCAGGGGGGAGACAAGAACCCTGGGAACCTGAGACTGAAGGGCCAGTGGAAGGGGTCACCGGCCGCCATTTCGGTGGAAGAGGGGGAGACAACCCTGCTAAGTGTAATGGTGGGAGCTTGCCACCCGGTCCTGAATTGGCAGACCTCAATGTCTACGGTGATAATTTTGGAACCCATAAACGTCGGGACCCAACTCTAGTCTACACCTGGGAAAATGTGTTAGCAGTTGATGGCGAACCTCAACAACCTGGAGCAGAGTCAGTGTTTACCCGTTTTGTGGTTCATCAGGATATGTTGTATCAGGTAAAACAAGTATGGGGTGAACCTATTGAACAGTTGGTGGTTCCCAAGGCTTATTGCAAGCTTGTCTTAGATCTAGCCCACCAACATGTTCTCGGGGGTCACCTGGGGCTGCAGAAAACTCAGGAACGTATTCTACTGTGGTTTTACTGGCCCAGCATGTTCAAAGAAGTGGAAGAGTTTTGTAAGTCTTGCCCGACCTGCAAGATAACTAGCCCCCAACCACATTTCCGTAGTGCCCTAGTACCTCTCCCGATTATCGAAGTACCATTTGACCGAATAGCTATGAACCTCATATGCCCAGTACCGAAGTCCGCCAGAGGGCATCAACACATCTTAGTCATTATAGACTACGCCACTCGGTACCCGGAGGCACTAAAAACTATTTCCACATTCAGTTCCTGGAATTGGAATACTTGAGATTTTTTGAGTATCTTGTTTTATATTGTTGGCTTGTAACAGGTTTCTATTACTAGCAGCTCTGTTTTTCATGGGTGTACAGTTATGCCTATTCAACCCCCTACTTTCCTCATTAACTCCAATCCTCACTAAATCTCCACTGTTTCTTCCCACTCTGTATCTACTCTTTCTACCCCTTATATTGGTATTAACACCCTCCCTCCACCCAGATCCAAGTTTAAAAGCTCCTTCAGCCATCTAACTATTCTTTCCCTCTGCATATCCGATTCCTTAAGGTGCAGTCCATCCCTACTATAGCAACTGTAGCTGACAGATAAGTGACCCCAGTTCTATATGAACTCAAACCCTTCCTTCTTGTACCAGCTTCTGAGTCACTTATTTAACTCCCTAAGCTCCTGAAGTCTCCCTAGTGATGCTTGTGGCACTGATAGTACCGTATTTCTAAGAACACTACTTTGGGGGTTCTAGACTTGAGTTTCTCTTCCAGTTCACTAAAATCATTTGTATGGAACATCCATCTCTCTCTGACTTTATCATTGGTGTGAATGTGTACCATGACTGCCCAGTCTTCCCCAGTCTTACCAAGCAATCTGTCTTTCCAATATACAATATACCAAACTCAAGCACTAAGAAAAAATACACTGTTTGGACTCCAGTTTCGTCAAAGGATGACCTTGTATGTCCACCTAATAATATAGTCCCCTACCACCAGCCTCTGCCTGACCTTTGCTGCACTTCTCTTCCCATCCTTCCTATAGCAGTCATCCTATTGGTTGCTAAGAGCAACATTCTGCTGCAATGATGATAAGGCTCACACCCCCTAATATCAGCCAAACAGGCATATTTTCTAGGGTGCGCCTGCTGAGGACTAGCCTTCCTTGCACTTTTCCCCCTACCCATTCTTGTAAGGCCTCATGCACACGAACGTTGTTTGTTTCCATGTCTGTTCCGTTTTTTTTTGCAGATAGGATGCGGACCCATTCATTTCAATGGGTCCACAAAAAACGCGGACAGCACAATGTGTATGTAGTCATCTCTAGTGATGAGCGGCATAGGCAATATTCATTTTCGCAATATTTCACAAATCTTTTCGCATAATATTTGCAATAAATTTTCGAATTCTAGAATTTGTCATCTCCAGTCATTATTTTTGTGATTGCGCAAATCGGCACTAATGATGCACATTTTTTTTTTGTGCAATACATCCAACTTCACAGCACTGTGTCTAACAGAGACACTAATCCCTATCACAGCACAGTAATTCCTATCACAGTACCTAACACCCTGCGCTGGAACCTATCAGCTACACTATATCAGGATATAACCTACACTGACTATCTCCCACTAACTATCTGTATTATATATATGAGCTAACTATCTAATGCAATTAAATAAGGATCCAGATGAGTCTGCAAAGCACAGCAATAACACTGCTCTCTCTCTCTCACAACTGCAAAAAAACTGCAGAAAATAACTGTATGATAGGGATGTCAGCTGAGACAACCCCTTTGCAAGTGGATTCCAGCCACAAACACTCACTCATCCTATCTTCTATTTCACTTTAAACTTTATGGGTGGAATGAAACCAGTCAAGAACTACTCACTTGCAGAAGTTTCAGCAGTTTAACCACTACCAATATAGCATGTTTCACCTTTCCAGGCAATAGTTGATACATTTTGTGGTTGGAATTCCCACATGAGATACCCTAGTGACCATATTTCTTCCACTATATCTGTCCTCTTGACTGCAACAGCAAATGATTTCCCCAGAATGAGTAGTCACATTATTATTTTTAGATTCCATACTTACCAGTGTTATTTAGTCCAAAGAGAAGTGGACACGAGATTGCAAAGGATAAGACCCAAACTACTGTAATCATGACAGTCACTCTGCGCTTGGAACTGTAACGTGTGTTGTAGAGCATCGGCATTGCCACTGCTGTATACCTGAAACAAGTACACATTATAGATATACAGTCCTTACACAGTACCAGCATATCTGTAAAGGCAGTTTTAAGGAAATTCTATCAATAAAGCAAATAAATAAAACAACACTTTCTTCTTATACATTTTGTGTGTTGTATATGTATCCTCTGGTATTTATAGCCGTCAAACGGCCTTTTAAAAAAAAAATAATAATTAGGGTCTATGGAGCTATTCACATGGGTGTTTTTTTATTTTTTATTTCAGTGAATAGTGGCCTTTAAAAAAAAAAAGACATGAATTAAATGGGCCTGTTTTTAACGGCTATATAGATACGAGTGCACCCGTTTAATGGGTGTTAAAAATGGCTATAAGAGTATATTAGGGGCTAAAATAAATACTCACTTGAATGCAGAGGGACACTCACATCTTATTGGAGGCAGCAGGACCTGATATCAAATCATCACTGCTTGCGCATGTCTTACAGCATCCAATGAGGAGTGAGTGTCTGTGGTCAGGTGATAATTATATATTTTTTTTGTATACAGTATACTGGAATACATTAAGAGGGGCATTAAAATACTGGAGTACATTAAGACGGACTTGATATATACTGTGTACTGAGGAGAACTAAGATTGGCCTTGATGTCCAAGGGCACTATTGGGGGCATGATATATACTGAGGACACTGCAGTGGTTGGGATTCAAAAAATCATCATATGAAATCTATCGTAATGACCATTTTTAATGGCTGGTAAAATGGACGGCCATTAAAAACAAATAGACAGCTGGTAAATAGATGCAGTCACTGATGCAAAATGGCCATGAAAAACTGATAGCGCATCCATTTTTATTGCCCTTTTTCCCCCCACTGTCGTTTTAATGTAGCCTTAAAGGAATGTAGTCCAGGATTAAAAAAACATGGTTGCTTTCTTCCAGAGACAGTGCCACAACAATCCATAGGTCTTGTTTGGTATTGAAGTAAATAGTACTACACTGCAATACCACTCAAAGCCTGCAAATAGCTGTGACAGTATGCCTAAAGGCATTAGCCAAGCTTTTGTAATCCTGAGCAGCCACTTTAAAGACTATCTGGCAACATTTGCATTATCATTCGTCTGGCATCATTACATGGAGGTATGCAACCATATGGGTTGCCTGTTAATTTATAAACCTTGACCCTTAACAAGGGTGCACCATGTATGGTGTTCTGTCCATTCCGATATTGTCCTAGTGGGAAAGAATAGATTGTTCCCACCTTTCAGACAGGACGTTACATGCAATAGTAAATGATAGCCTTTTATAAACTGCCTCCAGAAACTGCACAGCACAATATTATGGCATTATATATTACTAAGAGATGCAATATACACATAAACACCATAATAAGCAGTTTTTAACATGTCTATTTGCCACTCGAGGGGTATTCAAGCGGTGGCTCAAGTTCTAAATCTCTCTGAGTTTAATTTACTACCCCTTAAATTAATTCTTTTTTTGTTGAATTTGAACCTTACATGCAGTTATTTTACTTTTAAGAATGATTTTTAGCTCTAGTTACGTGGAACCACCATGGGCACGAACATGGCACTCATGTACGCCAATATTGTTATGGCACAGCTAGAGGAGGATCTTGTCTATGTATCTTACCACTTCAGCCAAGTGCTGGGGTGGTGGAGGTACATAGACAACATTTTCCTCTTATGGACTGGCTATGGAATGGAACTGCTTCTTTTTGATGAGTATTTGAATACTGTTCATACATGCATTAACTTTACATTATCTTACTCCACTGACAAATTACAATTTTTTTGGGATACACAGTGATTAATCAGGGGATGTTAAATACAAATCTGTTCCTCAAAAAAATTTATAAAAACAACATACATATAATAGCTCACATTCAACAACTTTGCTAAAATCTTTGCCATACAGTCAGATGTTAGGAATCAAGAGGATTGCGGACAATGATCAAACATGTGAATTGGCCTTGGGGAAAATGTGTAATAACTTTTTGGTTAGAGGATATCCCACAGCACTGATTGATAGACACAAAAAGAGGGCCCAGTCGCTATATAAAATTGATTTTCGTAAGCCTAAATCTAAATGGGAATCAGCAGAAAGGATTCCATGCATTTCAAAGATCTCAGATTTCAGTAATGATATATTGAAAATTTTGAATAAACACTGGCATGTTATTAAGGCTGGCCTTTGACATATTGAGGTGTTCGGACAAAATCCACTCATGTCATACAGACATAATTACAACTTATGTGTTCGTCTGGCAAAGTCTGATGTAAACATTCCTAAAACTAGACAAATCTTTCTTAAACCTCAAGAAATCGGGTCATTCCTATGTTTAGGGTATGTTAATTGTCCCTAAATGTTGGAAGGTACTACAGTAAGTTAAAACATCCAATTTCTGAGAGAAATTCCCCATCAAACATTTTCTGACATGTGTATGAGTCATTTATGTTCTGTGTGCACCTGCAACCTCCTATATGTGGGCTATAAGTCACACAGAACATGTTTAGATAATTGGTTTGACCTATTTCCCGCAGAATCCTGTTCCCAGTATTGTTAGGATTGTGATATACACTATACAATCCTTTTTCTGTATTTTCCTAATTTTTGTTTTTGGCTCTCCTTTATCCCAGGAGAGAGGAAAGGAGAGTCGCTGCAACATTAAGGAAGAAATACACATGTGGGAATGGATTTTGGATTTTCATGTTCTTTTTTTAACCACTTGCCATCTGGGCCATTTGCCCCCTTCCTGACCAGGCCTAATTTTGCAAAACTGACATATCTCACTTTATGTGGTAATAACTTTGGAACGCCTTTATTTATCCAAGTCATTCAGAGATTGTTTTCTCGTGACACATTGTACTTCACGATAGTCATAAATTTGAGTCAAAATATTTCACCTTTATTCATGAAAAAATCCCAAATTTACCCAATAATTTGAAAAATTCACAATTTTCTAAATTTCAATTTCTCTGCTTTTAAAACAGAAAGCGATACCTCATAAAATATTTGCTACTTAACATTCCCCATATGTCTACTTTATGTTGGCATCATTTTGGAAATGTCATTTTATTTTTTTAGGATGTTAGAAGGCTTAGAAAATTAGAAGCAATTCTTCAAATTTTTAAGAAAATTGCCAAAACCCACTTTTTAAGGACCAGTTCAGGTCTGAAGTCACTTTGTGGGGCCTACATAGTGGATACCCCCATAAATGACCCCATTGTAGAAACTACACCCCTCAAGGTATTCAAAACCGATTTTACAAACCTTGTTAACCCTTTAGGCGTTCCACAAGAATTAAAGGAAAATGGAGATCAAATTTTTAAATTTCACTTTTTTGGCAGATTTTCCATTTTAATCTATTTTTTTCTTTAACACATCGATGGTTAACAGCCAAACAAAATTCAATATTTATTACCCAGATTCTGCGGTTTACAGAAACACCCCACATGTGGTCATAAACTGCTGTATGGGCACACGGCAGGGCGCAGAAGAAAAGGAACTCCACATGGTTTTTAGATGCCATGTCCCATTTGAAGCCCCCTGATGCACCCTTACAGTAAAAACTCCCAAGAAGTGACCCCATTTTGGAAACTAGGGGATAAGGTGCCAGTTTTATTAGTACTATTTTTGGATACATATGATTTTTTTGATCATTCATTATAACACTTTATGGAGCAAGGTGACCAAAAAATTGGTTGTTTTAGCACAGTTTCTATTTATTTATTTTTACAGCGTTCACCTGAGGGGTTCAGTCAAGTGACATTTTTATAGAGAAGATTGTTACGGACGTGGCGATACCTAATATGTATACTTTTTTTCATAAATTAAAGTTTTACACAATAATAGCATTTTTGAAACAAATAAATTATGTTTTAATGTGTCCATGTTTTGAGAGCTATAGTTTTTTTATTTTTTGAGAGATTTTCTTATGTAGGGGCTCATTTTTTGCGGGATGAGGTGACGGTTTTATTGGTACCATTTTGTGGGACATACGCATTTTTGATCACTTGGTGTTGCACCTTTTGTGATGCAAGGTGACAAAAATTGCTTGTTTTGACACCGTTTTTTTTTTTTTACGGTGTTCATCCGAGGGGTTAGGTCATTTGATATTTTTATAGAGCTGTTTTTTACGGACGCGGCAATACCTAATATGTATACTTTTTTTATTTGTTTTACTTTAACACAATAAAAGCATTTTTGAAACCAAAAAAATGATGTTTTAGTGTCTTCATGTTCTAAGAGCTATAGTTTTTTTATTTTTTGAGAGATTTTCTTTTGTAGGGGCTCATTTTCTGCGGGATGAGGTGACGGTTTTATTGGTACCATTTTGTGGGACATACGCGTTTTTGATCACTTGGTGTTGCACCTTTTGTGATGTAAGGTGACAAAAATTGCTTGTTTTGACACAGTTTTTTTTTTTTACGGTGTTCACCCGAGGGGTTAGGTCATTTAATATTTTTATAGAGCTGTTTTTTACGGACGCGGCAATACCAAATATGTCTATTTTATTTTATTTTTTCTATTTTTAAATTATTTTTTTTATTCCTTACTTGGGGACTTTTTTTCTTTTACATGTGAAACTTTTTTTTTTTTTTTCAACCCTTTATTTTTTTTTATTTTTTTTTACACTTTTCGTCCCCCAGAAGGTCATACAAGACCTCTGGGGGACATTTGCTTCACTTTTTCATTTTTTTTTCACTGTTGATTTCTCCTGTAACTGGGGCTGACATAGTAGCCCCAGTTACAGAAGAAATGCACCCCCTAGAGAGGCTGTACAGCGTAATTCTGTGCTGTACAGCCTCAGAGCAGGGCTGATCGGGGTCTGTGGATGACCTCACACAGCCCCTGCACTCTCCGGTCCCGGCGGTCACATGACCGCCGGGCCGGAACAGGAAGCGCACAGCGCTTCCTGCGCTGCATACACAGCGCTCAGTGAGCGCTGTGTCTGCAGCGATCCAGAAGGCAGGGACACCTGGGAACTGTCCCTGCCTTCTCTAAGGGTTGCCCTGCTGTCACTGACAGCGGGCAACCCGATCAGCAGCTGCACGATTAGCGTGCAGCTGCTATTTCTGAAAGGACGTTTTATAAGGTGCTTTCAGAAATAGAGGTCCACCCATAGGACGTTTATATCCTATGGGCAGACGGGAGGAGGTTAATCTTTATTGTCTCATTTTTTTTCTTTTATTTACGCTGTGGGTTATCCTTTGATTACATAAACGTAAAAACACTAAGTTGGAGCTCACCTCACCATATACCACCGAGGAGCATGGACACAGAACCGGAACCAAGGCTGAGAAGTAGCAAAAAAAGTAGATTGTCCAGCTTCACCTCGCAGTGCGTGTTTTATTAGGAAACGTGCTTAAAAACCAAACATCAGGCTCATTTCATCAACATGTTTCGGATCAACATATATTACAGATCCTTCCTCATGACACAGAGAATAAGACTGACAAATCTTATATACAGAGTAAAAGCAGTGATTCACCTGTGGATTATTAATTGGCAATTAGACTGCTTTCACCCCACCCACAGCATATACCACTGAGACACAGGAACAGAACTGCATGAGAAGAAGAGAGAAAAAATAAAATAAAAAATTCTTAATTTTCTCCCCTCTCTTCCTTCCACGCAAGAACCGCCCCTAAAGGACAAGAAAGAAGATACATCTAATAATGCAATATTAAATCTTGTCTTTGATTAAGGCCCAAAGGCATACAGGACTGAAATCTAAAAATCCAATAAGCTTCTCTATTGAGACTTTTATCCGATTCAGTCGCGCTCACCTGCATGGGATAATTTCCAAGAATTGGTGGAGCGCGATTTGTTCCGGTTAAAGGATAATGTCAGCAATAATACAGGCAGGCACAGAAATAATTAAACTGTTGAGGAAAGACTAGCTCTATCTAAATTGGAGTCTATGCCAGATATTTCTATTAGACAGGCAGATAAAGGGGGTGCGGTGGTGGTCTTGGATCGTTCCGTGTATAGGTCCCAGAATCTCCTTATGCTGGGGGTTCTGGACACATACACGGAGCTATCCAGTGACCCCACCCCCTGCTTTCAGGAGGAACTTCTGGAGCTGTTAAGTGTTGGAGTGAGTGGAGGGTTCATTAATCAGAGACAAGCAGACTATATTTATGTTCCTTTTCCTATCACTCCGATATTTCACTCACTCCCGAAAATACATAAGCCAGTGTTTCCTCCTTCGATGCGACCAATTGTTGCAGGCATAGGCTCATACTCTGAAAGAATGTCAGAATGGGTAGATAGTCTGTTACAACCATTAGTGCAAACCTTGCCTGGTTTCTTGCTGGACACTAGGTCAGTGTTACAAACCTTTTATGACTTCAAATGGAACCCGGATTTTGTTTGGGTAACAGCCGATGTCACATCACTTTATACAGTCATCCCGCATGATCAGGCTATTGCTATTGGAGAGGGGTCTTCTGGTTTTCCTGATGAGGAGAGATTTTCCTCGTCTTTGTCATTTATTTGGCAAAAGATTCAGGGTAATCTGAAGAGGATGAGTGAGAGATATAAGCGTGTGGCAGATAAGAGATGTGTGCCTGGTTCGGACCTGAATGTGGGTGATCTGGTGTGGTTGTCTACAAAGAATATCAAACTGAAGGTTCCCTCCTGGAAGTTGGGTCCTAAGTTTATTGGGCCTTACAAGATCTTGTCCGTCATCAATCCCGTTGCCTTCCGTCTTGATCTTCCTCAGACTTGGAAGATCCATAATGTTTTTCACAGGTCCCTATTAAAACCTTATGTCCAACCCACTGTACCCTCCTCTTTGTCTCCTCCTCCAATTGTTGTTGATGGTAATCTTGAATTTAAGGTCTCTAGGATTATGGATTCTCGCATTATCCGCGGTTCTCTCCAGTACCTCGTTCATTGGGAGGGTTATGGTCCTGAGGAGAGGATGTGGGTTCCTGTGGCGGACATTAAGGCCACTCGTCTCATCAGGGCTTTCCATAGGTCTCATCCTGAGAAGGTGGGCTCTGAGTGTCCGGAGTCCACCCGTAGAGGGAGGGGTACTATCACCGCAGTCGTCCTTCTCTATCTCTTGCATGACTTTCTTTGTTTTAGTTTCACTTTGTCATCTCCTTTCCTTCTCCCAGGTGTCACCTATTTAGACTAATCATCTCCCTTTATATTCCCTCCCATACTGCCTCACTTTGCAGTTTATACTACTTCCTGGATGAAGTGTTAACTGCTGGAGGCTGCTGCTGCTGCTGTTTGCTCAGATAAGTCTTTTTATGTATTGTGTTTCCTTGCCGGCTTGGTTCTAGGTGACCCTGACTCCGTCCATATTAAGTGCAGGGAGCCGGTGGTCGTGACCCCTCACTATTATAGGGTTTTCAGGTGTCACACAGTCTTAGGTACGTGGGCATGCAATTGTCTACCATTGAGACCCTTGCATGGGCATAGCAGTCAGGGAGAGCTCTTAGGGTTTTATAGGGCTCACCTATATGCTCCTTAGTTTGAGATCAAGCCAGTCGGACGTTTATTCATAAGTTCCAGCTATCTGCAACATCATCCGTGACACCTACAGAGCTACTCTTAAAAACCTCCTGAACACAGCCTCAGTGAAATACTACCTCCATTCACAACATAAGATATTTGCCCATGGCAACAAGGCCTCTAAGTATGTGAAACAGATGGTGAAAAAGAGGAAGCTAACCAACTATGTACACAAACTCAAAGGTCCCTCAGGCACTATAACATATAAATCTGAACAGATAGCCCTATATTTTAGAGACTTCTACGAATCATTATAAAATTTAGATTTCGCACAGCAGACACCTAATTGAGAGATGCCCAGCTCCCCCATGTGATCTTTTATGGGTAGACTTAACCTCCCTATCCTATCAGACATTACCAGAAATCAACTGTGGACCCCATTTTCCTTGGAAGAGCTTGTAGAAGCTATCCAACAATCCCCTAAAGGGAAAAGCCCAGGACCTGACGGTCTTACAATTCCTTACTATTCCGCCTTTCAAAATATACTAATACCTCACTTACTCCACGTCTACAACTTAACACTAGAAGATAAACCCTTGTCTAGAGAGATGACCAAAGCCCATATAACCCTAATCTCGAAAGAGGGCAAAGATCACACCCTATGCCCAAACTACAGATCCATTTCGCTTTTCAACGTCGACCTCAAACTTTTAATCAAAATGCTAGCCAATAGACTAGCAAAAATCTTGCCTACTCTGATACACAGAGATCAGGTAGGTTTTGTAAAAGGAAGAGAGGGGAGGCATAACACAGCAAGAGTGCTTAATATTCTACACTATGCTAAGCGCATACCACTTGTCCTTCTCAGCACAGACGATGAGAAGGCTTTCGATAGTCAAGTAGCCCTTCATGAAACAAGTCCTCTTAACAACGGAACAGCTTTTTGGGGACTGCAAAAAAATACTGTCGTGTGCATGAGGTCTAAAGCTGACCTCTAGATCGGTCATGTGCAACGACCAAGTCCTCTTAACATGAAACTTTCCAGATCCATTCCTATATGCAATTGATGCAATGTACTCCAATGCCTCAGCTTCTATTTCAGTTAATGGTACTCTCTCAAACCCTTTCCGGACCAGGAATGGTACCCGCCAGGGTTGCCAACTTTTCCCCCTCTTATTTGTTCTGACACTAGAACCACTTCTGCAGACAATTAGATCGTATAGCAAGATTAAAGGTATATTAATAGGTGATCAGGAAAACAAAACTGCTGCCTTCGCGGACGACTTGTTAATTATGATTAGTAACCCAGACACAGCTCTCCCCATGATTTACTATCACCTGAAGAACTTTAGCCTTTTTTCTAACTTCAAAGTTAACCAAAAGTCTCTAGTGAGGCTCTAGCACTGGCCTTTCTGCATCCCACAGGAAGCACCTTGAACAGAATCCCCCCTTTAATTGGTCTTCCCCTTATCTAACTTATCTAGGTGTAAAGATCAGTGCCGATCCTAATCAACTTTTCTGTTAAAACTACACCCTCCTTATGAAAAATATCTCTGACACCATAACAAACTTAGATCTCCCTATCTTGTCTTGGTTTGGGAGGAAAAACATCCTTATGTCCCTTGTCCTACCGAAATTGACCTATCTACAGCAGGTACTCACCATCCCATTTCCATCCTCGTACTATAACTCCTTAAGGTCACTTTTTAGAACATTTATTTGGAACAAAAAGAAAGCTTGACTATCATACAAATCCCTAAGTCGCCCCAGGAAGTTTGGTGGGATTGCTCTTCCAGACCCTGAACTCTACGGAAGATCAATCCTCCTCTCTAGAGTAGGAGATTGGCTGAGGTCCCCACCTCATAAATCCTGGGTGTCCATGGAACAGTCGATACTAAGGTCAAAACCCAGCCCCCCAGCCTCTTCCCCCCCTTTGTTACCCCTTTAATAAAAGCTACTTTCCCTGCATGGAAATGGCTTCAAGAAACACAGTACTTAATTCCTTTTCCCTCCCCGATCCCTCAAGCCAGGAACATTTTCTATTTAGCCCCGAAAGCACTATATGAGGGACTGCCCGTAAAAATGAGGGACTCTATCGCTTGGCTGAAAGACCTCTTCTGAGATACTCACATATTTACTCTGGAAGACATAAGCCGCAAGCTAGAAATAAGACAATCACACACTAATTCTCTCTATTTCCTGTGAGCATACATTATCCAGCATATCAACCTTGGGGACCTGTACTGTCCCCAAATCTGGTTCGAAAGTTTGATTAGCAACCCTTCCAAACTTATTTCACAGTTATACAACAGACTGAGAATTCCCGCCATCATCACTACCCCAGCATTCATCAGGCTTTGGGAAAAGGACTTAAACCTTTTTCCAACTCTGAAATAGACAAATTCTTATCTCCCAACATAGCACATCTAGATGAGTTAGAATAAGGCCTCATGCACACGACAGTATTTTTTTCACGGTCCGCAAAACGGGGTTCCGTTGGTCCGTGATCCGTGACCGTTTTTTCGTCCTTGGGTCTTCCTTGATTTTTGGAGGATCCACGGACATGAAAAAAAATGTCCGCCTGGCCGTGCGGAGCCAAACGGATCCGTCCTGACTTACAATGCAAGTCAATGTGGACGGATCCATTTGATGCTGACACAATATGGTGCAATTGCAAACGGATCCGTCCCCCATTGACTTTCAATGTAAAGTCAGGAGTTAATATACCATAGGATCGGAGTTTTCTCCAATCCGATGGTATATTTTAACTTGAAGCGTCTCCATCACCATGGGAACGCCTCTATGTTAGAATATACCATCGGATTTGAGTTAGGTCGTGAAACTCAGATCCGACAGTATATTCTAACACAGAGGCGTTCCCATAGTGATGGGGACGTTTCAAGTTAGAATATCCTACGAACTGTGTACATGACTGCCCCCTGCTGCCTGGCAGCACCCGATCTCTTAAAGGGGGCTGTGATCTGCACAATTAACCCCTCAGGTGCCGCACCTGAGGGGTTAATTGTGCGTATCATAGCCCCCTGTAAGAGATCAAGTGCTGCCAGGCAGGAGGGGGCAGACCCCCCTCCCTCCCCTGTATTACATTTATTGGTGGCCAGTGCGAACTCCCCTCTCCCCCCCTAATTAAAATCACGTTCCGAATCCCCCATCATTGGTGGCCACTGCGGCCTCACCTCCCCCCCCCCTAGTTAAAATCACGTTCTGAATCCCCCATCATTGGTGGCCAGTGCGGCCTCACCTCTCCCCCCCCCTAGTTAAAATCACATTCCAGACCCCCCCATCATTGGTGGCCAGTGCGGCCTCACATCTCCCCCCCCTCGTTAAAATCACGTTCCGAATCCCTCATCATTGGTGGCCAGTGCGGCCTCACGTCTCCCCCCCTCAAGTTAAAATCACGTTCCGAATCCCCCATCATTGGTGGCCAGTGCGGCCTCACATCCCCCCCCCCAGTTAAAATCACGTTCCCCCATTATTGGTGGCAGTGGAGAGTTCCAATTGGAGTCCCAGTTTAATCGCTGGGGCTCCGATCGGTAACCATGGCAACCAGGATGCTACTGCAGTCCTGGTTGCCATGGTTACTTAGCAATTTTTAGAAACATTATACCTACCTGCGAGCTGCGATGTCTGTGACTGGCCGGCGCTCCTCCTACTGGTAAGTGAAAGGTCTGTGCGGCGCATTGCTTATAGCACAGACCTGTCACTTACCAGTAGGAGGAGCGCCGGCCGGTCACAGACATCGCAGCTCGCAGGTAAGTATAATGCTTCTAAAAATTGCTAAGTAACCATGGCAATCAGGACTGCAGTAGCGTCCTGGTTGCCATGGTTACCGATCGGAGCCCCAGCGATTAAACTGGGACTCCGATCGGAACTCTCCACTGCCACCAATGATCGGGGAACGTGATTTTAACTGGAGGGGGGAGATGTGAGGCTGCACTGGCCACTAATGATGGGGAATTCGGAACGTGATTTTAACTAGGGGGCGGGAGATGTGAGGCCGCACTGGCCACTAATGATGGGAGATCCGGAACGTGATTTTAACTGGGGGGGGCTAGAGGTGAGGCCGCACTGGCCACCAATGATGGGGGATTCGGAACGTGATTTTAACTCGGGGGGAGGGAGGGGGGCACACTGGCCACCAATGAATATAATATTGGGGAGGGAGGGGGTCTGCCCCCTCCTGCCTGGCAGCACCTGATCTCTTACAGGGGGCTATGATACGCACAATTAGCCAATTAGTGCGGCACCTGAGGGGTTAATTGTGCGGATCACAGCCCCCTGTAAAAGATCGGGTGCTGCCAGGCAGCAGGGGGCAGTCATGTACACAGTTCTCAGCATATTCTAACTTGAAGCGTCCCCATCACTATGGGAACGCCTCTGTGTTAGAATATACTGTCGGATTTGAGTTTTCACGAAGTGAAAACTCATATCTGAAAAAACTTTTATGCAGATGGATCTGCGATCCGTCTGTGTGAAAGTTGCCAATGGCCACGGATCACGGACACGGATGCCAATTTTGTGTGCATCTGTGTTTTTTCACGGACCCATTGACTTGAATGGGTCCGTGAACCGTTGTCCGTCAAAACAATATGACAGGTCATATTTTTTTGACGGACAGGAAACACGGATAACGGATGCGGCTGCAAAACGGTGCATTTTCTGATTTTTCCACGGACCCATTGAAAGTCAATGGGTCTGCGAAAAAAAACGGAAAACGGCACAACGGCCACGGATGCACACAACGGTCGTGTGCATGAGGCCTAAAGAGGGATGGACACAAAATCATCACAAGATGGTATAAAACTCCTGACAAAACATGCATGTACTCCACGACTGCCTCTGACACTTGCTGGAGGTGCTTGAAGCTCTTATCTCCACATCTGGTAGTCATGTCCTGCACTCCTTCCAGTTATGTAACCAAATCTGTGGAGCAGCGTTCCAACCATCTTCTGAGATAGCTCTCTTAAATCTTTACCCCCTTCCTGTAAGTGCAACAATTTTGGCCTATTTAAGCACCCGATTCATAATCCCGAGGTATTGGCTTTTTACTGATGTTCCCTCACTTGAACAATGGGCACTTATGGTGGACAAAATCTGCAGATTCAAAGAGATTTCCTCATGGGAGATGCGAGTAAATCATAGATTTTCCAAATTATGGCACAAATGGAGGAACTATAGAAAGCATTAGTCCTATGGGTAGGAAATTATGAACCTGGGTATAGAATATTATCCCCTTAAAGGGAGTCTTTCATCAAATATGACCATTACAGACCACTCAGATTAGCTTCTCCATTACTTTCCCCAGATTACTATGGTACCTTTCATATTGCAGTCCATTGCCGATTTGCTCCAAAAATCACTTTTATACCATATGGTAATTAGGTTCTGAAGGTGCCCAGGGGTGGCGTTCATGCGGCCGGTGCCCAAGCCCCTCTGCACTTTGCTTACCAAACCCCTCCACTTTCACCCCTCTGGCCCGCCCTTGTTTAATCTGATTACCTCCTCCTCTCCATCTGAAATCCTGTGCCTGCGCATTGAAAGTCCCTGTTCCTCTGCCCATAATGGGCAATGCAGTGTGCATGCGGCCGGAATGTGTAGGAGGAGGTAATCAGATTAAACAAGGGCAGGCCAGAGGGGTGAAAGAGGAGGGGTTTGGTAAGCAAAGCGAAAACGGGCCTGGGCACCGGCCCCTGGGCACCTTCAGAACCTAATTATCATATGGTATAAAAGTGTTTTTTGGAGAAAATCGGCGATGGACTGCAATATGAAAGGTACCATAGTAATCTGAGGAAAGTAATGAAGAACCTGATCTGAGTGGTTTGTAATGGTCATATTTGGTGAAAGAATCCCTTTATACCCAAGATACATGGACCTTGCACTCGGCCAGCTCCGGAATGAACCAGAATCGCCTAAAATTGACTAAGGCCTCATGCACACGACCGTTGTTGTGTTCCGTTTTCCGTGATTTTCTGCGGACCCATTGACTTTCAATGGGTCCGTTGAAAACTCGGATAAGGCACCGTTTGTCATCCGCGTCCGTGATCCGTGTTTCCAGTCCGTCAAAAAAATAGGACCTGTCCTATTAAGTCAATGAGTCCGTGAAAAAACACGGAGGCACACAAGATTGTCATCCGCGTCTGCGCATCCATGTCCGTTTTTTTCCTATTATTTGCAAGGCAAACTTGACTTAGATTTTTTTTTCACTTTTCATGTCTTGTGATCCTCCAAAAATCAAGGAAGACACACGGAAACAAAATCGGAAACTGATCACGGAACAACGGAACAGCTTTTTGGGGACTGCAAAAAAATACTGTCGTGTGCATGAGGCCTAAAGCTGACCTCTAGATCGGTCATGTGCAACGACCTTCTCTATGTAAGACTTTTAACTTATCAGTGACCAAGTTATTAATGTTATGTTTCTATCATAACTTTTGCGGAGACCTGTTCTGGTTCGCTTCTGATTGTAAAGTAACTTTCATACAATAAAGTTTAAAAAAAAATAAAAAATATATTTATATATATATATATATATATATATATATATAACTACACCGCTGAACTGCAAATACTGTAAGGTATATATTTTTTCCACTAATACATGCCAAAAAGGGGCTTTAGAACATATAGAAACACACAAAAAAATCTTATGTTATCCGTACGTTTATCAATTGCAGAACTGTGGGGGTGGTATATTTGCTTATATGTACCTGCGGGGTACAATATGTGGGTAAAACCGTACGTGAGTTCCAACGTCGTATCGGAGAGCATTTAAATGATGTTCGCAAAATGGCTGACACCCCGGTTACCCGTCATATCAATACCTGTCACTCAGGTGACGTACGGGCAATATTTTTTCAGGGGATTGATATAAAACGGTCTTCGCCTCGTGGAGGTAATTTAGATAAAAGAGTCCTACAGAAGGAGGCCCAATGGACCTTTAAATTAGGGATGCTGCTGCCTCACGGACTCAATGATCATATCTCCTATGTTAGCTTTTTCGATTGATCTATATGCGGTCTGTTCTTGTTTCCTACAACGTGGGCTATTCATCATTTGTACGTTGTTAGGCTCTAAGTTACCGTCGGTATCCACTTTGTGAAGTGTTTTGGGCAATATTTTCTGCTCATATTCAGCCAAATGCTTCAGAAGTCATTGGACTGCGATTCACAGCATACTGCAAAAGCAACCAAAGAGTTTTTTAAGGGAAAGAAGTGGAATGTTATGCAATGGCCAAGTCAATCACCTGACCTGAATCCGATTGAGCATGCATTTCACTTGCTGAAGACAAAACTGAAGGTAAAATGCCCCAAGAACAAGCAGGAACTGAAGACAGTTTCAGTAGAGGCCTGGCAGAGCATCACCAGGGATGAAACCCAGCGTCTGGTGATGTCTATGCGTTCCAGACTTCAGGCTGTAATTGACTGCAAAGGTTTTGCAACCAAGTATTAAAAAGTGAAAGTTTGATTTATGATGATTATTCTGTCCCATTACTTTTGGTCCCTTAACAAGTGGGAGGCACATATGCAAACTGTTGTAATTCCTACACCGTTCACCTGATTTAGATGTAAATACCCTCAAATTAAAGCTGACAGTCTGCAGTTAAATCACATCTTGTTTGTTTCATTTCAAATACATTGTGGTGGTGTATAGAGCCAAAAATCTTAGAATTGTGTCGATGTCCCAATATTTATGGACCTGACTGTATATCTGAGATTATAATGATTGTAGTCCTGTACATTAAAGATTTGACTTTTCACTTGGAAAATGTATTGTACACCTGTACATAAAGGTCCCTTCATTCACTGATCCTATATACAAAATATCACGTTATTATGTTTAGCTTATTTATGATAATTCATAAAGCAGCGGGCACAATCCTTTATGTGTGACATTTCCAAAGTATTAGCAGTTCCACTAGGGAAATCACATCCAAGCACCGGCAAGCAAAAAATCTATGTTCTCAAAGAGCATTAACTCATGCTGCACATACTACCAGCATCTAATAAGATGGAATCTGATAAAAGTAAGCCAAGATCGAGATTTACAATAGAAAGAGTGCATTAGTATAAGGCTGTTTATATGATTACTAGACATTAAGCACGTTATAACGGGCGCTAGAACAGTAGTGTATAAACATTAGTAGAAACAATTATAGTAAGATAATTTTACCACATTGTATTTCTTGTTTTATTTTCTTTTGTCAAAAATATTTTGGAAAGAAGTCAAAAGTAAATTAATAATAAAGATAAAATGGAAACTTATATATCACGATACAGTAAGTATAGTTTGTAACAATCTGCAATATACAATACCTGAATCAGATATTCAGGAAAAAGGTATTTTTTAACCTCTTGAAATTTTTCTATAAAATTTCTTTATACACAACATTTCTTGTAAATATTCTATTTGAATTTGGCAACAGTTTGCCTTGTTCAGGACCATCTACAACCTTTACAACCACATCTGAAAAAGTTCTAACTCTAGATAATGCAACATATAACTGACCGTGGCAGAATACTGGTTCTGGCAAGTAAATGCCAACTTTTTCTAAGGTTTGCCCCTGAGCTTTATTAATTGTCATGGCAAAGGCTAATGCAACTGGAAATTGTCGTCTTCTTAAGGTAAATGGCAAATTAGTAGAGGATGGAGCTAAATCAATACGTGGAATAAAGACCATGTCCCCTTCCGCTGAACTGTTATTACTTAAACAATAATAAGGTTTCTTTTCAAGTCTTTAACAAAGAGTCGGGTTCCATTGCATAATCCTCTTTTAGTGTTTATATTTCTGAGTAGCATAATTATTGCTCCCTTTTTAAGGCTCAGTTTATGCCTCGGCATTCCTGTTGGAGTTAACTCATTAAGAAACTCAATAGGATAGTTCTGCATATCTTCCTCAGTTGAGTCATCAATTGAGTTTGAGCTAAGGAATGTCACAGTATCTCCTTCCAAAATGTTTAGCACCTCTTCATTTATGCTATCAACATCAGAGTTCTTTGGGCAAAGAATAATTTTTTTTTTTATCTTTGAGACATCAGCAACCATCAGCAACTAAAATTCTTTCTCCAAAAAAGTTGTTGACAATATTTTCTGTACATAAAATTTTTGAAGGGATTTCAATTATGTCTTCAGGCAAACCGTCAATGTGTGGTGTATCACCATTGCCAACTTGGATCAACCAATTGCTGAATTCAGTATCAACTGAACAGATATTGTTTGTAAGGTTAAGTATTTGGAAGTTTTGCCACAGTTTATTATACTTTATACATGCTTCAACAATTTTTGTCCGGTCACCATGAGGAACCACTGGAAGTGTTTGCCGAAAATCTCCACCAAGCAATAAAACTTTTCCTCCAAAGGGTTTCTGGTTATCCATTATTTCTTTTAGCAGTTTGTCAACCACAATAAGAGCAATAGACGGGGCCATTGTACACTCATCCCAAATGAGCACTGTAGATGATCTCAAATTTTCAGCATCAGCAGAATTGAGACGCATATTTGATATTGAGTTCTCAACTATCGGAATAGGTAATTTGAACTGAGAGTGGTATGTTCTTCCACCCTCAAGAAGATTGGCTGCTATACCTGTTGAGGCTACAGGGAGTGCAATGTTACCTTCTCCACGAACTGTGCTGAGAAGGGTTTTGTAAAGATACGTTTTACCACTACCTCCTGGACCACCTAAGAAAAAACAATGGTTGCAAAGGTTGTCATTTTTGCTTGCAGACAATATTTTTTCTGAATCTCTTTTTTGTTCTCTGTTTAATGTTTTCTCCATTTCTTCAGCTCTGTATTTTTGTAATTCCTTATCATACATATTTCAAAGTTGATCAGTATTTGGCATTGTGGAAGGCAATCCAAAATCTTCACCGTTTTTGCCAGGTAGTACCAGAATGTTGGCTATTTCTTTAAGTGCGATCTTACAACAAATTGTACAATCATCATTGTGTTGTTTATGTTTGTGAACTAAATATTCAATGAGATATTGCTCATATTTTAGAAAAACTTGATATTTTGTAATGATGCAAAAACGCAGACATATGCAAATAATTCCCTAAGTTGTTTAGGCATTGTAAAGTGGACAGCATCTTCCAGAGTGTTCTCCCACACATCGTCATCATTAATAAGTCCTTTTGCTTTTGCAGCCTCTTGGAAAGTGGGATAGACATTACCATGTACTGTCCTCAGATCTTCAAAGGATACTGCACCAGCCACATGCAGCAATAGTAGACGCAGACAGTAACGCTCTGCATCTGATATTAAGTTGACAGAATACATTCGTCCAATAATTTTTTCTGCACCACGTTGACGCAATTTCCAACAACAATTTTGAGAGTCAAACACATAATGCAAAGGAATGTCCGAATATAATATATTCTTTGCTTCCTCTTTTTGTTGATTCAATTTGAACCAAGCTGTCAATTGAGTATCACGGTTTAAAGCTCTCTGTACCGCTGTGGTAATGTCATTTGGGTTGAAAAAAACGGATTGTTCTTCAGGTAGATGCACTGCTAATCTATGAATGGGATGGGATTGATAATGCATTTCAAACCCATGCAAACGCCATGCTGCTTCTGGAGCACTGACATACCTAGAATTAATAAAGGTGTTTATTTCATCATGATTCAAAGTACCTTGTTCTTGAATGACAACATTTGCACAATCATGACCTTTGTACACATATTTAAAAAGGTAATTGTGGCAATTGTACTTCAACGCTAAGTAAGGATTATATGGTACAACCCAAGAATTATCAATATTCTTTCCGTTAAGAATTATAGTTTGGCCTGTATTTCTTCTCTTGTACTTTGGATAGCCATTGCTATAAGCAATAGTTTTTTGTTGGAATTCCTTCGGAAAATCCTTACAGCATTTGTCATTTGTCATACATGGAGAATTAGGATTGAGTGCTCCGCATGGTCCATGAATCATATGCTTTGTTACAATTGCATGTAAGCGAGGAGTGATTTCTATGTTAGGGATTTCAGCAGAGACAATTTTATCTATCAGTTCTTCACTTTTTGGTTTACAGCTTTCTTTAAGAATGAGAAGTATGTGAGCATGTGATAAACCTCTCTTTTGAAATTCTATCACGTAGACCATTGCTTTTGGGACTCCAAAAATGTTTTTTTACTGATGTCATCAATTAGAGCTATGAGTTTTAGGTGAAATACTCTTGCAACTAAATGTGGTTGTCCATCAACAGTTTGTCCATGTTGTAGGTTATGTACAATCTCTTCCCATTTGGGATTGCATGTCATTGTAATAAAAAGATCTGGTTTTCCATATTTTCTGACAATTGCCATAGCATCTTGATAATTTTGTTGCATGTTTCTGGGGCTCCCTGCAAATGAAGAAGGCAAAATATACATTTTCCCAGGACTTAGGCTTGCTTCATTGGCTTCATTAAACAAATGATCCATTAATACAGAGTATTTTTCAACACGCATTTTAGGCTGATTTTGACGTATATAATTGAGTCTGTTGGCTTCTGTTTTTACATATGCATCAACTATATATTGCTGTGTAAGGCGGCCTGCATTTAAAAAGGGATTAAAATCCTCTCTAATGGAAAGACGGTAACTGTAGTATTGCATTTGAGTGACTAACTTTAGGATTGTGTGACTGGTTTGATAAATTTAATAAAGCTTGTGGTCTGTTTTGCAAAGGAATGTCAATTCCCCAGCTTTGATCCCCATAGGGGAATAACAATGGATAAACCATGGGTTCCAAATTAGGATCAAGGACACTAATTCTTAGTGTTTTTTTTTTATTTGTATAATCTTCACTTGGTTTGCAGTGTATAAGAAGATCTCTTTCAAGTGGTGGTTCTCCATAATCATTTTGAAAAATAAAAGCAACCTCATTATATTTTGGTGCGTTATAGCACCTTTGGTCATTTTTGCGATCTTGTACTATTGTCATGGACACTTCCTTAATAACATTGTCATTTTTGGCGACATTATCTTCATATTCTTTTTCAACTTGGTACAACATTTTGCAGGCCTCGGCAAAAGGATTGAATTGTGCCATAAATGTACTTAATGTTTGCATAAGCTCTGTATTTATTCTTGAGTTGGCAGAAATTTGCATTCTTTGTTCTGCATCTTCAGAGGGATCTAAAATGTATAATTGTGCAAACTGTCTGTTTTCACCCTGTTGAGGATGCAGTGTTCCTGCTGTGACAAATCGAACCATGGATTCGAAAACAGTATGGCCCATAGCCAGAAGGCGGACTAATGTTAGCTCCCATAGATGCAAATGCTAGTGCACTATTTATTGACCTTATATTTTGCATGAGATTTTTGCTGCAATGATGCTGACCCATCATGAGCTGCTGTATAAAAGGATTTGTTCGAATTGGTTGAAGATTTACTTTTCCTCTTGAGCAACACTGTGTAAATTTTTGATCACATGGTCTTTCTCCTTCAAAATGTTTGCTTGACAAAAATTGCATATCTGATTTAAATCTCCACATGTGTGGGGTATAATGTTACCCTCATTAATATTAACGATATCATTTATCATTGCCATTCTTTCTATTGTTTCCCTGGGATTCGTTATTTTCCACTCGTTTACTTCGGGCCAGTCTCTGTAATTGTGCTTGCCGCAAACATTGTAATTGTCATTCTTCTGATGTACTTGTAAGACTTGCTCTCCTAGCTTTTTCTCTTTCAGCATGTCTCTTACGTTTTTGTCCTTCTTCTATATCATTTATCCTCTCCTGTGTGGCTGTTGATAAATGTGTTGTGTCTGTTTGTAGATCTGTTATCCTGCCTCTTTTTATTGCTTGTTGCTGACGTAGTGTTGCTCTCCAAGCTCTGTGTGCTTTCACAGTTTTCTGACGCTCATTTTCCTTTTCTTCATTAGATCTATTTGCTCGTCTTTGTCTTAGAGATTGTTTTTTACGCTGATTTTCCTGTTCTTCTATAGATCTATTTGCTCTTCTGAATCTTTCTCTTTTAGCGTTTTTGTGACACTCATTTTCTTTTTCTTGAATTGATCTATTTGCTCGTTTTTTTCTTTGTTTTTCAGCCTTTCTTTTTTTGATTTTTACTTGCTGACTTGACTGTTTCTCCAGGAGAATTTGGTTATGTAGGGTTTCATTGTCTGTGTCTTTTGTCCTACTTGATGTGTCCTTTTTTTGGGTGGCAAGTTGTTAGTAAAAAGTCCAAGTAATATAGGCTTGTACTTTTATTATTTTATAATATTTTCTCTTACTGTAATACTGATTTATATGTAGCTGTAATATGCGTCACTGGCACTGACTTTTGGCTGAGACTGCAGGCACTGTGACTGGTGGCTGATATGACTGCCACTGACTGGTAGTGCTGAGACCACTTGCACTATGACTGGTGACTGATACAGCTGTCACTGACTGGTGGTGCTGAGACCACTGTGACTAGTGGCTGATACGGCTGGCACTGACTGGTGGTGCTGAGACCACTGGCACTGTGACTGGTGGCTGATACTGCTGGCACTGACTGCTAGCACTGACTGGTGGTGCTGAGACTGTGGGCACTGTGACTGGTGCCTGAGATGGCTGGCACGGACTGGTGGTGCTGAGACTGCAGCTGATGGCTGAAACAGCTGGCACTTACTGGAGGCTGAGACGACTGGCAGTGCCACGTGGTGCTGAGACTGCTGTCACTGTGACTGGTAGCTTATACGGCTGGCACTGACTGGTGGTGCTGAGACCACTGGCACTGTGACTGGTGGCTGATAGAGCTGGCACTAACTGGTGGTGCTGAAACCACTGTCACTGTGACTGGTGGCTAATACGGCTGGCACTGACTGGTGGTGCTGAGACCACTGGCACTGTGACTGGTGGCTGATAGAGCTGGCACTAACTGGTGGTGCTGAAACCACTGTCACTGTGACTGGTGGCTAATACGTTTGGCACTGACTGGTGGTGCTGAGACTGCTGGCACTGTGACTGGTGGCTGATACGGCTGGCACTGACTGGTGGTGCTGAGACCACTGGCACTGTAACTGGTGGCTGATACAGCTGGCACTGATTGGTGGTGCTAATACGGCGGGCACTGTGACTGGTGGCTTATAGAGCTGGCACTAACTGGTGGTGCTGAAACCACTGTCACTGTGACTGGTGGCTAATACGCTTGTCCACCTGGCGGTGCGGAGCCGAACGGATCCGTCCTGACTTACAATGTAAGTCAATGGGGAAGGATCCGTTTACATTGACACAATATTGGTGCAATTGTAAACGGATCCGTCCCCCATTGACTTTCAATGTAAAGTCAGAAGTCCCTATTAATATACCATCGGATCAGAGTTTTCTCCAATCCGATGGTATATTTTAACTTGAAGCATCCCCATCACCATGGGAACGCCTCTATGTTAGAATATACCATCGGATTTGAGTTAGATTGTGAAAACAGTATATTCTAACACAGAGGCGTTCCCATAGTGATGGGGACGCTTCAAGTTAGAATATACTAAGTACTGTGTACATAACGGCACCCTGCTGCCTGGCAGCACCCGATCTCTTACAGGGGTCTGTGATCCGCACAATTAACCCCTCAGGTGCCGCACCTGAGGGGTTAATTGAGCGGATCTCAGCCCCCTGATCGGGTCCTGCCAGGCAGCAGGGGCCAGACCCCCTCTCTCCCCAGTATTAAAAGCATGTAGGTCAGCAATCAGGAATGAATGTAGAAATGCTCTTTCTAGCTTGTGTAAAAGGTGTCAACTATCATGTTTGTTAAACGGGTGACTGTCACGGACATACCGAGACATACGGGCATCCCGGGGACAGTGAGTGGCAGGAGATCTGTGAGACTAGCAACTTGTGGTTTGATCTGACAGGTTTTCCTTGTGGATCAATAGGTGTCTGCTGTTTCTGGTAATTGCCACACCTCTTGCCTCCAGGTGTTGCTTATGTGGTCATTTAACCCCTTAAGGACTAAGCCCTATTTCACCTTAAGGACCAGGCCATTTTTTGCAAATCTGACCAGTGTCACTTTAAGTGCTGATAACTTTAAAACGCTTTGACTTATCCAGGCCATTCGAGATTGTTTTTTCGTCACATATTGTACCTCATGACACTGGTAAAATGAAGTCAAAAAATTCTTTTTTATTTATAAAAAAATACAAAATTTACCCAAAATTTGTAAAAAATTGCAAATTTCTAAGTTTCAATTTCTCTACTTCTATAATACATAGTAATACCTCCAAAAATAGTTATTACTTTACATTCCCCATATGTCTACTTCATGTTTGGATCATTTTGGGAATGATATTATATTTTTTGGGGATGTTACAAGGCTTAGAAGTTTAGAAGAAAATCTTGAAATTTTTCAGAAATTTTCAAAAACCCAATTTTTAGGGACCAATTCAGGTCTGAAGTCACTTTGCGAGGCTTACATAATAGAGACCACCCAAAAATGACCCCATTCTATAAACTACACCCCTCAAGGTATTCAAAACTGATTTTACAAACTTTGTTAACCCTTTAGGTGTTCCACAAGAATTAATGGAAAATAGAGATACAATTTCCAAATTTCACTTTTTTGGCAGATTTTCCATTTTAATAATTTTTTTTTCCAGTTACAAAGCAAGGGTTAACAGCCAAACCAAACTCAATATTTATGGCCCTGATTCTGTAGTTTACAGAAACACCCTATATGTGGTCATAAACCGCTGTACGGGCACACGGCAGGGCGCAGAAGGAAAGGAATGGCATACGGTTTTTGGAAGGCAGGTTTTGCTGGACTGGTTTTTTTGACACCATGTCCCATTTGAAGCCCCCCTGATGCACTCCTAGAGTAGAAACTCCATAAAAGTGACCCCATTTTAGAAACGACACCCCTCAAGGTATTCAAAACTGATTTTACAAACGTCGTTAAGCCTTTAGGTGTTCCACAAGAATTAATGGAAAATAGAGATGCAATTTCAAAATTTCACTTTTTGGGCAGATTTTCCATTTTAATAATTTTTTTCCGATTACAAAGCAAGGGTTAACAGCCAAACCAAACTCAATATTTATGGCCCTGATTCTGTAGTTTACAGAAGCACCCCATATGTGGTTGTAAACCGCTGTACGGGCACACGGCAGGGCGCAGAAGGAAAGGAATGTCATACGGTTTTTGGAAAGCAGGTTTTGCTGGACTGGTTTTTTTGACACCATGTCCCATTTGAAGCCCCCCTGATGCACCCCTAGAGTAGAAACTCCAAAAAAGTGGCCCCATTTTAGAAACTACGGGATAGGGTGGCAGAATTATTGGTACTAGTTTAGGGTACATATGATTTTTGGTTGCTCTATATTACACTTTTTGTGGGGCAAGATAACAAGAAATAGCTGTTTTGGCACCGTTTTTATTTTTTGTTATTTACAACATTCATCTGACAGGTTAGATCCTGTGATATTTTTATAGACCAGGTTGTCATGGATGCGGCGATACCTAATATGTATACTTTTTTTAAATTTATGTAAGTTTTACACCATGATTTCATTTTTGAAGAAAAAAAAAAATCTTGTTTTAGTGTTTCCATAGTCTGAGAGCCATAATTTTTTCAGTTTTTGGGCAATTACCTTGGGTAGGGTATGATTTTTGCAGGATGAGATGACGGCTTTATTGGCACTATTTTGGGGTGCGTGTGACTTTTTGATCGCTTGCTATTACACTTCTTGTGATGTAAGGTGACAAAAAATGGTTTATTTAGCACAGTTTTTATTTTAAATTTTTTACGGTGTTCATCTGAGGGGTTAGGTAATGTGATATTTTTATAGAGCTGGTCGATATGGACGCGGCGATACCTAATATGTATACTTTTTTTTTATTTATGTAAGTTTTACACAATGATTTATTTTTTGAAGCAAAAAAAATCATGTTTTAGTGTTTCCATATTCTGAGCCATAGTTTTTTATTTTTTTTGGGCGATTGTCTCAGGTTGGGGCTCATTTTTTGCAGGATGAGGTGACGGTTAGATTGGTCCTATTTTGGTGGGCAAATGCCTTTTGATCGCTTGCTGTTGTACTTTTTGTGATGTAAGGTGACAAAAAAATTGTTTATTTAGCACAGTTTATTTTTTTTTTTTTACGGTGTTCATCTGAGGGGTTAGGTCATGTGATATGTTTATAGATCTGGTCTATACGGACGTGGCGATAACTAATATGTATACTTTCCCCCCCCCCCCCTATTTTTTACCAATTTTTTAAAACTTTATTTGGGAAAAATGACGTTTTTGTTTATTTTTTCTTGAAACTTTGAATTTTTTTTGGGGGGGGGACTTTATTTTTTCAACTTTTTTTTTCACTGTTTTTTGTCCCACTTTGGGACTTGAATTTTTGGGGGTATATTCCTTTACAATGCATTCCAATACTTCTGTATTGGAATGCATTGGCTGTATGAGTGTGTGTATTACTCATACAGCTTCCGGGGCCTGTGAGATCCAGGGGGCTGGATCTCACAGGCTCTTCATCGGAAGGCAGCGCAGATGCCTCAGGAAGGCATTGCGCTGCCTTCCATGCCATCGGGTCCCCCCACAGCCCCATGGGGACCCGATGGCACTGCTGCCGCCGCCGCCCGCACCATAAAGAGCCGCAAACCGCAGGTCTGAATTGACCTGCGGTTAGCGGCGATCGCCGACACGGGGGGGTCACAGGACCCCCCCGCGCATTTAGCCAAGGTGCCTGCTCAATGATTTGAGCAGGCACCTTGTTCCGATCACTGCCAGCCGGGCGGCGGTGATCGGAACAACACATGACGTACCGGTGTCCTTAAGGACTCGGGAAACATGCCGTATCGGTACGTCATGTGTCCGTAAGGGGTTAACCTTCCTTATTTTTAGTTGCTTCTCCTACTATGCTGTGCGATTTATAGCTTTTGTGCCTGTGAATTGCTTGTGGTTGAATCTCGTCTGAGTATTTGGCATTTTTTCCATCTGAACACATGATTCCTCCCTGCTTCTTGCTTGTGGGCCAATGAGTCATTGGCCCACAAACAACTTAAGCAGGAAGGATTCATGACTTCAGATGGAAAAAAATGACAAATAATCTAAAAAATAAATTTATAGGACTATATTCAATATAGTGCTATATATTAGTATTTTAGAATATTTGTAATTTTTTTCCATCTGAAGTCATTATTCCTTCCTACTTAAGCTGCTTGTGGGCCAATGACTCATTGGCCCACAAGCAAGAAGCAGGGAGGAATCATGTGTTCAGATGGAAAAAATTACAAATATTTGATATAACTAATATATAGCATTATATTGTAAACATTCGCAAATTCTCGAAGTAGCGATATTCGAGATAAAAATTTGCTTTTCGAATATTTGTGCTCAACACAAAGCATTCATCTGGCAAAAGGCAGGCTTCCGTGGCCCAAACGTAAAAAGTTTGTGACGCCGGATATCCCTCTGACCACAGACACGTGGATTAGCAAACACGGGCAGGGAAGGTACATAACTTACTGCCCACTGGGTGAACCTTCTGACGGCAGTCAAGCATGCAACCCGTGGCGCCGTGTGGATTTGGTGTTACCGCCACGGATTCCATGCAGGCATGCCTCTTTTACTCCTCCTCCTACTCCATCCTCCGTCTTTTTTTCACCAATGACCAAGAGCGAGGGCACTCCACCTCTTCCAATTTAGTGCAAATGGGGCTTTCATGCTCCAGTGTTTGAAGAGGTACCCCCATATAAAAAAAGGGCAAGGACCCGTACTGGATGTCAACGTACTTAGACCCCCGGTACAAACCCAAAATGGTGGACATATTATCAGCATCACAGAGGGCTGCTAGTATGTAGCATTTCCAGGCCTTGCTTCAAGAGATGCTGCATTCTGCTGTTGCGAGCGCTGGCAGAGGATTTTCCACCCACAGAGAAACAGTTGCGGGTACCAATCCTACAGCACATGTAAGAAGAGGGCGGTTTGAAGATGTGTTGGTCACTTCGCACATGAGATCATTCTTGCAGCCAACTCGTACCCAGCCTCAGGGAACGCATAGACTGACAGGTGTCTGACTACATTGGGTTAACGGCTGATGTGGACGCTCTGAGAAACGAGGAACCCCTTGACTATTGGGTGTGCAGGTTTGACCTGTGACCAGAGCTTGCACAATTTGCCCCTCGTCGAGTGTCCTGTCCGAAAGGATGTTCAGCGCACCGATAAGCGCACTCGCCTAGCTCACAACAGTGTGGACTACCTCACATTTCTTAAAATGAATGAGGCATGGATCTCGGAGGAATTCAACACCTGTGACGACTACATTTAATTGAATTTCTCCTTTTACCTTTGTTTTTGTTTTTCAAGAGGGGGGATTTCGTTAGCCATGTTTTTAATCCAATTTTATATGTTTAGTTCTTTTAAACATATGTATTTAAAATGTATTTGTACTGGCCTACAGTAAAATTGACATCCAATGACCATCTAATATACCTCCAGCCACAAAATCACTTGAAGGTTTCTGTCCGGTGAATGCCTAATGTTTGGGGCCTGTAATCTAACTGGCCAACAGTAAAATTGTTATACGGTGACCGCCTAATGTACCTCCAGCCACATAATGACTTGATCTTTTCTGTACGTTGAATGCATAATTTTTTGGGCCTTTAATGTAACTGGCCAGCAGTAAAATTGTTATACGGTGATCGCCTAATGTACCTCCAGCCACATAATCACTTGATGTTCTCTGTCCGGTGAATGCCTAATGTTTGGGGCCTGTACTCCACTGTCCTGCAGTAAAATTGATATCTAATGACCGTCTAATATTCCTCCAGCCACATAATGACTTCATCTTTTCTGTACGTTGAATGCATAATTTTTGTGGCCTATAATGTAACTGTCACTATAGGTGAGGGAAAGGAAGCAAACCAAATACAATAAAAAACAACAAAACACCAGGCTAGGCCCCAAAATTAGTGAACAGGGAAAGTCACCACCTGACAATCCCTGAGCCTTTCCCTGTCTGCTGACAACATGAGCAAATCCTTAGGGTGGAAGTGCTTTTGCGCTTGAACCTTAGCCTAGCTGAAACTGAAACAAACCCTCAGCTAGGGAGCTGGAGATAAGACAACCGGTTCCTATTGCAAGGTGCAGGAACCAGCGTCTTCCTGAGGCCTAGCCTAGAACACACAACAAAAAGGGAAGGAGTAAGACTTAGCTTAAGACGGACGGGGAGCAGGATATTCACCAAACACCAGCAGAGAACTCCAGAAGCAAATATAAACCGCAAGGGCTATAGTGAGAGGCGGGTATAAATAGTACCACTAAATAGCTAATGAGCAGAACCTGTGAGGAGGTGGGATCCTGCCCAAAACCACAACAAAGAGAAACAGAACAATCTGTCAGACTCACTGGTAGCATGTCTGTCAGATCTTCTCAGGCCTCTCACAGGGCAGGGTGCGACAGTACCCCCCATTCTACAGGAGACCTCCGGGCACCCAGGACCAACCTTATCTGGGTGTGCCCTGTGAAAGGCCTTCACAAGGCGACTAGCATTGACATCGGTAGCCAGAACCCACATTCTTTCCTCAGGGCCGTATCCCCTCCAATGCACAAGGTACTGAAGGGAGCCACGAGGAACACGCGAGTTGAGTATTCTGGAGATCTGAAACTCCAGATTACCATCTACCAAGACAGGAGGAGGTGGCAAAGGAGATGGTTCAGTAGGTTCAATATACTTCTTCAACAAAGACCTGTGAAACACATTATGGATCTTCTAAGGCCTGCGGAAGTTCCAGACGAAACGCAACCGGATTAACAATTTTGTAAGGACCAATAAATCTTGGGCACAACTTCCAAGAAGGCACTTTCAACATAATGTTGAACAACAGGCCTTTGAACCAAAGCCAGTCACCCACCCACAGGCCATAGCACTTAATGCACACCTTTAAAATTAGGTGGCCCAGGAAATGTTACCATTTAGGCCTGTGGACACTGAGGTTTTCCTCAGCCTCCTGGCGGCAGCCTTCCATCGTTACTCAGTCCCCAGCCGCCACTATTTATCTAGGTGTGCCAGCCCCACATTACACCATCAATTGTCTCCCGTAACATCACCCGTGCCCTGACCAATGCAGTTATTATGAAGGTCCACTTAAAAACTGACACATGGACAAGTGTTTTTGGCCAGGGACGCTACATGTCCGTGGCGGCACACTGGATGAACCTTGTGGAGGCCGGGAGCAAGTCATACCCTGGGATGGCACAGGTGCTACCAACGCCAAGGATTGCGGGCCCACTTCCCATCAGGATTTCAACCACCACCACCACCTACATTAGTTTAAGCAAACCCCCCTTCTACTCCATTTCCACCTCAGAATTATCATCTTTCAGCCCCAGTCAGCCATCAGTCAGTAGCTGTAAGCAGTGTAGCATGGCAGTGGGGAGGCGGCAACAGGCCGAGCTGAAAATATTTTACTTAGCTGAAAAACAGCACACTGCCGCAGAGCTGTGAGAGGGTATAAGGGACCAGGCTGAGCTCTGGCTCTCGCCACTTAACCTACCAACCAGGCATGGTTGTTTGTTGTTTCTGATAATGGCCGTAACTTGTTGGCAGCTTTTCAGCTCGTCAAGCTCACAGACATGGCAATCATATAGCTTATATGTCCCACGCACAACAAAAATTCAAAACTTATACATTAATATAAATAAAAACATAACACACGAGAGTGGAGGTAAACCAATGTGATGGCCTATTAATTAACTTCAAAATAACCATAACATATTTTTAAACCCTAAACCATAAAAACAATACAATAAATAACAACAATAATACAAACCAAAAAAATAATAATAATAGAACAAGATGTAATTGCGAAAAAATGTGAACCTGACAACGCTGGCGGCAGAGTGTTTCTTGGCCAACCAAGCAGGGTAGATTACATAGCAGTTCCAACAGAGGCAGGACAACACTCTCCAAGGCCTTGGACAGTTTTATGACACCCCGCCAGCACCCTCAACCTTTTTTTGAAGATGGTGAAGGAGTTCATAGCACACCGTGCCAGCATCCTCAGTGATCCCTCTGTGCCTTACAACTATTGGGTGTCCAAGCTGGACACGTGACACGAACTGGCACTCTACGCCTCAGAGGTGCTGGCCTGCACTGCCACCAGTGTTTTGTCAGAGCGGGTATTTGTTGCTGCTGGGGGCATAATAACTAATAAGCGCATCCGTCTGTCAACTTAAAATGCTGACAGGTCGACTCTTATAAAAATGAACAAGGCCTGGATTTCCTCTGACTTCTCTACTCCACCAGATGAAAGTGGCTGAACATAAATGCAATTTAAATGTGGTGTTTTTAATGTACTAAATACACTGTATTCACATGCACCTCTGCCACCACAAAAAAGGTTATGTGGTTCCATCTTCATTTTCTCATCCTTCTTCTCATCATCCATCATATCAACATGCGTTTTAGGCAGCCCTTGCTCATAATGATTTGTAGGGTCAGCTCACCTGCAGGCCCTTACATATGATTGGTAGGGTCAGCTCACCTGCAGGCCCTAACATATAATGTTTTAGAAGGTCAGCTCACCTGCAGGCCCTCACATATAAGGTTTTAGAAGGTCAGCTAACCTGCAGGCCCGCACAAATAATGATTTGTAGGGTCAGCCCACCTGCAGGCCCTCACATCTAATGTTTTAGAGGGTCAGCTGACCAGAAGGGACTAGAAAATAATAATTTTTTAAGGTTAGCTGACCGGAAGGCCATTTCAAATAATGTTTTTGATTGTTAGAGCACATGTAGGCCCTCTGCTACATTATTTTACTCAGTTTCATTGCGCACAGGACCTGGGCCTCTGCGTACACAATCAGCAACACGGCCACTTACACGGCCCGTACATGCCGCCTTCATAATATCAAATGTTACATAAGCTTCAAAGTATGTCACACGTACAGTAGCGTAGGATTTGTAAGTCTATGTGCAAATAAAGAAAAATAGCTATTTGGGATGCGCACACATTACACTGGAGATGTAGTCTTGATAATGTCACAGACTAGCATACACCGTGTATGGATAAAGTAGAGTATATGTCAATGATATGGATCAAAAGCACACACAGTATATGTGGCACAAATTATTTAAATTAGTGCTGCAGACACTGTTTTCTGATGAAATACAGTATTGGTCACAGAAAAAAACACTATGAACTATAACATTAAGCCCAGATTTGTAAATTTTACCTAAATAAACCCTTTTTGGATGGCGTACTGTATATGTCACAGAAAAAAACACACTATGGACACTAGATTAGACCCGTATTTCTTAAATTATACCTAAAGAAACCCTTTTTCGGATGGAGTACTGTATATGTCACGGATGTGTATTAAACGCACACACTATAGACAATAAATGTGAAGCTGATTATTTGAATTTATGCAAAAAAACTGTCTGCGGATGATGTACAGTATATGTCAGTAATAGGTATTAAATAAAAATATCTTGCTGCTGTCAAACACACACACACAGTAGTCCTTAAAAGGACTTTGGGGTCTTTGAAAAGTTTTTGTTAGCTTTTTTGAATTTTTTCTAATATTTGCACCATACAAACACAAAAGGTATTGCAGTGCAGATGTGACAATTAACGGCATACACCGTTGACATAAAAATTGTGGATATACTATGGGAAAAAACATGTTTTCTGTATTTTATATTTTTTGTCAAAGTCGGGACCTGACAACCACAAAAGGTATTGAATTGCAGATGACTCAATTCAGGGATTACACCATAGACAGCAAAAATGTGTTAAGATTATGGAAAAAAAAAAATGTTTTCTGTATTTTATTTTTTGGCCTACATAAGGCCCTGACAACCTATAAATATATCAGGGGTCAGTACAGAGATCTATCCCATCATCTATTTATCCCCAGGACTGTGACTGTGACGAGGGGACATCCTCTGCGCCTGGAGGAAAGAAGGTTTGTACACAAACATAGAAGAGGATTCTTCACGGTAAGAGCAGTGAGACTATGGAACTCTCTGCCTGAGGAGGTGGTGATGGTGAGTACAATAAAGGAATTCAAGAGGGGCCTGGATGTATTTCTGGAGTGTAATAATATTACAGGCTATAGCTACTAGAGAGGGGTCGTTGATCCAGGGAGTTATTCTGATTGCCTGATTGGAGTCGGGAAGGAATTTTTTATTCCTCTAAAGTGCGGAAAATTGGCTTCTACCAGAGTTTTTTTTTTTGCCTTCCTCTGGATCAACTTGCAGGATGACAGGCCGAACTGGGTGGACAATTGTCTTTTTTCAAGCTAATTTACTATTTTACTATGTTACTAGAGTTCTTTGAAATGCAGATCACACAATTAACGCCTTACACCGTAGACAGCAAAAATGTGGTCAGATACTGTGAAATTTGTATTTATTTTTTCACTTTTTCCCAATATATGGCCCTGAAAACCACAGATGGTGTTCAAATGCAGAGCACTGAGATTAATGGATTAAACCGCAGACAGCAAAAATGTGTTCAGATTATGGGAAATATGTATATATATATATATATATATATATATATATATGTATATATATTATTATTTAGTTTTTTTTCACTTTTTCCCAATATATGGCTCTGAAAACCACAGACGGTGTTCAAATGCAGAACACTGAGATTAACGGATTAAACCGCAGACAGCAAAATGTGGTCAGAAATTATTTTTAAAAAAATTTAAAAAAATTGCAACTTTGCACTTTCAAGCCAAACACACAATAGTCCTTTAAAAGGACTTTTGGGTCTTTGAAAGGTCTTTAAAATGAGTAATTCCGTAATTCCGATAAAATTCTCCCTATACTCTCTGTCCCTTCCTAACAGCAGCTCTCCCTGACTCGCAATGAGCCGAACCCGCGTGACCGGTAGTGTTGAGCGCGAATATTCGAATATCAAATTTTTTTCGCGAATATCGGCACTTCGCTAATTCGTGAATATTTCGAATATAGTGATATAAATTCGATATTTCGAATATTCGTTTTTTTTTTTTTGTTTTTTTTATTGTTATATTTTTTTCTTTTCCACTTCCCTAAAGTTGTTCTTACCTGTCCTTTGGATTCCTGGCTTCCTGGCTGCTCCAGTCAGTGCCCGTTGCCGCTTCTGCCGACTTCCGTGCTCATGGAGCGTCCCCATCACCATGGGAACATCTCCATATACTAGAATGTACTGTCGGATTTGAGAATTACGTGAAAAATCGCAATTCGATTATTTCAAGTTATAAAATTCGAATTTCGATTTTAACTTAGCACTGCTATATTTAATTCTAGCCTAATATGGAATATAGCAGTGCTAAGTTAAAATCGAAATTCGATTATTATAACTTGAATTAATCGAATTGCGATTTCAACTTGGACCTGGTTTACTATGGTTGGCTTGGTAGAATTAGCGAATATGACGAATGTATTCGTCATATTCCACAAAACGAATATAACGAATGTATTCGTCATATTCCACAAAACGAAGATAACGAAGTATTCTGCATCTTCGTTTTACTTACCTATTCATCAACTTCGCTAATTCTAGCAATCATATAGGAAAGTTTACTATAGAGACAGCAAAGTTTAATTCGCTATGCGATTATATTACTTGGCTTTTTTTTATAAATAGAATAATTATAATAATTATCAGGTATTATAATTATTCTATTTATTTTTTTAAAAAAGCAGTCATATAATCGCATAGCGAATTAAACTTAGCTGTCTCTATAGTAAACTTTCCTATATGATTGCTAGAATTAGCGAAGTTGACGAATAGGTAGCTAAAACGAAGATGCAGAATACTTCGTTATCTTCGTTTTGTGGAATATGACGAATACATTTGTTATATTCGTTTTGTGGAATATGACGAATACATTCGTCATATTCGCTAAATCTACCAAGCCAACCATAGTAAATCAGGTCCAAGTTGAAATCGCAATTCGATTAATTCAAGTTATAATAATCGAATTTCGATTTTAACTTAGCACTGCTATATTCCATATTAGGCTAGAATTAAATATAGCAGTGCTAAGTTAAAATCGAAATTCGAATTTTATAACTTGAAATAATCGAATTGCGATTTTTCACGTAAATCTCAAATCCGACAGTACATTCTAGTATATGGAGACGTTCCCATGGTGATGGGGACGCTCCATGAGCACAGAAGTCGGCAGAAGCGGCAACGGGCACTGACTGGAGCAGCCAGGAAGCCAGGAATCCAAAGGACAGGTAAGAACTACTCTAGGGAAGTGGGAAAGAAAAAAATATAACAATAAAAAAAATAAAAAAAATTCAAGTTATAATAATCGAATTTCGATTTTAACTTAGCACTGCTATATTCCATATTAAGCTAGAATTAACGAATATGGAATATAGCAGTGCTAAGTTAAAATCGAAATTCGATTAATTTTAACTTGAATTAATCGCATTGCTATTTCAATAGGAGAGTAGCCTTAAGTTAAAATCGCAATACGCGTTTAAATCGCATATTAATCGCGATAACAAGAATAATGACGAATATTCGATTTCGACGAATATAAAACGAATATTCTATCGAATATTCGCAAATTTCGTTGAAATCGAATATGGCACCTGCCGCTCATCACTAGTGACCGGGTGCTATATAGAAGCCGATGACGCGTTACGGCCAGCCAATCACTGTAATGCCAGTAGAAAACATGGCTATAGGTATTACAGTGATGACAATACTTACCTGCACGTTTATTGGCTGCTTAGCAGGCGCCAAACGTGCGGGGAGGAGACGCAATCTTGGCGCTCGAGCACATGTGGTACTCGGCCGAGTACCGCCATGTGCCGAGCATAGCGATGCTCGAGCTAAACAGGTATTCAGCCGAGTATACTCGCTCATCACTAATGGGGATTAATAATCATAGTAGAGATCACTCATCCCCAGAGGGGATGGTTGTAGCACGTGAATGCAAGTGAATGAGCAGATAATCAAATTAGAATAACTAGTTCTGGCTCATTGCAATGAGCATTGACCCAATATAATGGTAGTTTAATTTTCCATATATTTTTGCTATCTGTATATCTTGCATCTATCTTTTTTATATACATTAAGTAGCACCACTTGAAATCCCAAATAAATCCTTTCAGCTCTATTCAATAATCCATAACAAGAGTATCAATAACAGTTTATCATAGCATGCTTCGATCTGTTTTTGAACAAAACACATTAGCAGTTTTATGGATATGGAAAATTAAATTTGCATTATACTTGGGTCAATGCAAGTGTTGCTGGCATTTTATCTATTTATGTGAATTCGGCTCCTTGGGCTGACGCTCACACTTCGCAAAAGATTTCCAAACATGGTGAGCTGACTATATCTGTATGAGATTAGCATTTTTTTTAATGTCTTTTGATTTTGTTATGAAGGTATTTTTGATAGCATCTTATGATACCTTGCATGGTTTCTATTTTAACTTCATTGGCCATTGTGTGCCGACCTATTTATTCTCACATCCTTAAATTCACTGTAAGGCCTCGTGCACATGGCCATTTTTGTGGTACGCATCCGAGCCGCAATTTTTGTGGCTCGGGTGCGGACCCATTCACTTCAATGGGGTCGCAAAAGATGCAGACAGCACTCTGTGTGCTGTCCGCATCCGTTGCTCCGTTCCGTTGCCCCGCAAAAAAAAATAGCATGTCCTATTCTTGTCCGTTTTACGGACAAGAATAGGCATTTCTACAATGGGCCGTCCGTTCCGTTCCGCAAATTGTGGAAGGCACACAGGCATCTTCCGTTTTTTGCGGACCGCAAAAAACGGAACGGTCGTGTGCATGAGGCTTAATACAGAGATTTGTAACGTGCATCTTGATATATTTTCTGGATGAAGCATTAGAACGGAGAAATAAATAATATAACCTATTAGATACTTGACATGTATACCATCTAAAGTAAAGTGGTATTCTTAAGGCCTCTTTCACATAGGCGTCATGTTTTTTGCCCGGATAAGATGCGAGTGTGTTGTGGGAAAATGCGCGATTTTTCCGCGCGAGTGCAAAACATTATAATGCGTTTTGCACGCGCGTAAGAAAAATTGCCATGTTTGGTACCCAGACCCGAACCCGGACTTCTTCACAGAAGTTCGGGTTTGGGTTAGGTGTTGTGTAGATTGTATTATTTTCCCTTATAACATGGTTATAAGGGAAAATAATAGCATCCTTAATACAGAATGCATAGTACAATAGGGCTGGAAGGGTTAAAAAAAAAAATAATAATAATTTAACTCACCTTAATCCACTTGATCGCGCAGCCGGCCTCTCTTCTGTCTTCTTCTTTGCTGTGCACAGGAATAGGACCTTTGATGATGTCACTGTGCTTATCACATGGTTCATCATCAGGTTTAGCCGGCAGCTCAACATTACAGAAGAAGACAGAGATCCGCAACTACGCGATCAAGTTAATTAATTTATTTTTTTAACCCCTCCATCACTATTGTACTATGCATTCTGTATTCAGAATGCTATTATTTTCCCTTATAACCATGTTATAAGGGAAAATAATACAGATCGGGTCCCCAGCCCGATCGTCACCTAGCAACCATGCGTGAAAATCGCACAGCATCCGCACTTCCTTGCGGATGCTTGCGATTTTCACGCGGCCCCATTCACTTCTATGGGGCCTGCGTTGCATGAAAAACGCAGAATATAGAGCACGCTACGCACAAGTGATGTGTGAAAATCACCGCTCATGTGCACAGCCCCATAGAAGTGAATGGGTCCGGATTCAGTGCGGGTGCAATGCGTTCAACTCATGCATTGTACCTGCGCGGAATACTCGCCCGTGTGAAAGGGGCCTAAGACTTGAAGAAGATGGTAAAATCACAGTCAAAAGTTACCTGTTGACATTCCAGGCTTGCCTGAAATGCTGTTTGAAATTCTGATTGATACTTATGTCATGTTGCAGAAAGGACTGGTCCAGATATTCATATACACAATCTTTGAAGTTTGTGGATGTATCTTGAAATTATTCAACTAAAGTGGATCCATGCTGCCCTCTGGCAAATTTACTTTGTGAAGTTACAAAAGGAAAAAAAAATGTCTAAAGAACTAGTCCTTGAAAGTTTTTGCAATCTTCACTGAGCTCCATGACTTTAATCATCACACTAAGGGTCCATTCACACATCCGTATGTGTTTTGCAGATCCACGGATTTGTGGATCCACAAAACACTGACACCGGCAATGTGTGTTTCGCATTTTGTGGACCGCACATCGCCGACACTTAATAGAAAATGCCTAATCTTGTCCGCAACTGCAGACAAGAATAGGACGTGTTCTATTTTTTTGGGGAACGGAATTGCGGACCTGGAAGTGCAGATCCGCATTTCCGGATCCGGACAGCACATCATGTGGCCCTATAGAAATGAATGGGTCCGCAATTCCGTTCAGCAAAATGCAGAACAGAATTGCGGACGTGTGAATGGAGCCTAAGAAGAATAGGAGGAGTACTCATCCCTGGCCTTGGTGCTTAAGCCTGCTGACAAAAAGAAGTTACAACTTATTACTGCCACCAGAATTCGTGCACAGCAGAGGCCATCCTGTTCTTATTCAATCTGAAACTACAAGCTATGCGTTGCAGAGTCAAGAAATTGAACATAAAGGTAACTAGATTTATATAAATGTATAAAATAAACTGTCAGATGAAATGCAATTCCCCATTAAATGAATTCCCCATTAAAAGTGCCCTGTCTGACCCAGGAAGAAGTACAGCGGCATCTTAACCGCCTCCCGTTTGCCTGTCGTGCAGCTGCGGAGCAGGTTGCCCTCTGTCAGTGACAGCAGGGCAACCCAGAGAGAAGGCAGGGACAGTTCCCAGGTGTCCCTGCCTTCTAGATTGCTATATAAACATCCTGCAAAAAATGAGATCCTAACTAAGAAAATCGGTAAAAAAATAAAAAAAGCTATGACTCTCAGACTATGGAGACACTAAAACATAATTTTTTGGGGGTTTAAAAAATGCTATTTTGTTAAACTTAAATAAATACGAAAAAATCATACATATTAGGTATTGCAACGTCCATAACGATCTGCTCTATAAAAATGTCACATGACCTAACCCCTCAGGTGAACGCTGTAAAAACAATAAAATATAAAAACTGTGCTAAAACAAACAATTTTTTGGTCACCTCGCCCCATAAAGTGTTCAAATGAATGATCAAAAAAATTATATGTACCCAAAAATGGTACCAATAAAAACATCAACTCTTCCTGCAAATAAAGAGCCCCTGCACAAGACGATCGGCAGAAAAGTTAAAAAAATATGGCGTTCTGAAAATGGAGACACAAAAACAAATTTGAAAAAAAATATGCTTTATTATGTAAAACTGAAACAAACAAAGTAGACATATTTGATATTGTTACCGTTACCGTTACCCCGTTACGCAACCTGCTCTATAAAAATAGCACATGATCTACCCTGTCAGATGAATGTTGTAAAAAATAAAAAAATATAAACAGTGCCAAAACAGCCATTTTTTGGTTACCTTGCCTCACAAAAAACGTAATATAGAGCAATTAAAAATCATGTGTACCCAAAAAAGTACCAATAAAACTGGCACCTTATCCCCTAGTTTCCAAAATGGGGTCACATTTTGGGAGTTTCTACTGTAAGGGTGTATCAGAGGGGCTTCAAATGGGACATTCGCCCTTACATCAGTTTATGACCACCTCTGGGGTGTTTCTGTAAACCGCAGAATCAGGGTAATGAATATTGTGTTTTGTTTGGCTGTTAACCCTCGATGTGTTTAAGAAAAAAAATGGATTAAAATGGAAAATCTGCCAAAAAGGGAAATTTAAAAATGTGATCTCCCTTTTCCTTTAATTCTTGTAGAACACCTAAAGGGTTAACAAAGCTTTTAAAATCAGTTTTAAGTAACTTGAGGGGTGTAGTTTCTACAATGCAGTGATTTATGGGGGGTATCCACTATGTAAGCCCCACAAAGTGACTTCAGACCTGAACTGGTCCTTAAAAAGTGGGTTTTGGGAATTTTCTTACAAATGTTAAGAATTGCTTCACAAATTCTAAGCCTTCTAACGTCCTAAAAAAATAAAATAACATTTACAAAATGATGCCAACATAAAGTAGACATATGGGGAATGTTAAGTAATAAATATTTTATGAGGTATAGCTTTCTGTTTTAAAAGCAGAGAAATTGAAATGTAGAAAATTGTGAATTTTTTAAGATTTTTGCTAAATTGGGGATTTTTTCACAAATAAAGGTGAAATATATTGACTCAAATTTATGACTATCATGAAGTACAATGTGTCACGAGAAAACAGTCTCTGAATGGCTTGGATAAGTAAAAGTGTTCCAAAGTTATTACCACATAAAGTGACATATGTCAGATTTTAAAAATTAAGATGTGAAGTGGTTAAAAAGATTAAAATAGACAAATCGCCAGGACCGGATGGCATACTCCCCCGTATCCTAAGAGAATTAAGTAATGTCATAGCCAGACCCTTATTTCTGATATTTGCAGACTCTATACTGACAGGGAATGTCCCACAGGATTGGCGCATAGCAAATGTAGTTCCAATATTCAAAATGGGTTCAAAAACAGAGCCTGGAAACTATAGGCCGGTAAGTTTAACATCTGTTGTGGGTAAACAGTTTGAAGGTTTTCGAAGAGATGCTATCTTGAAGCACCTCAATGAAAATAAGCAAATAACATCATATCAGCATGGCTTCATGAGGGATCGGTCATGTCAAACTAATTTAATCAGTTTCTATGAGAAGGTAAGTTCTAGATTGGACAGCGGCGAATCAATGGATGTCGTATATCTGGACTTCTCCAAATCATTTGACACTGTACCTCATAAAAGGTTAGTATATAAAATGAGAATGCTCAGACTGGGAGAAAACATCTGTAAGTGGGTAAGTAACTGGCTGAGTGATAGATAACAGAGGGTGGTTATCAATGGTACACACTCAGATTGGGTCACTGTCACTAGTGGGGTACCTCGGGGGTCAGTATTGGGCCCTATCCTCTTCAATATATTTATTAATGATCTTGTAGAAGGTTTGCATAGTAAAGTATCAATGTAAAGTACTTGACACGTAAGAAGACAGTATACTACTACAGAGGGATCTGGATAGATTGGAGGCTTGGGCAGATAAGTGGCAGATGAGGTTTAACACTGACAAATGTAAAGTTATGCACATGGGAAGGAATAATACAAGTCACCCGTACATACTAAATGGTAAAACAATGGGTAACACTGACATGGAAAAGGACCTAGGAATTTTAGTGAACAGCAAACTAAGCAGTAAAAACCAGTGTCAGGCAGCTGCTGCCAAGGCCAATAAGATAATGGGTTGCATCAAAAGGGGCATAGATGCCCGTGATGAGAACATAATCCTACCACTTTATAAATCACTGGTCAGACCACACATGGAGTACTGTGTACAGTTCTGGGCTCCTATGAACAAGGCAGACATAGCAGACCTGGAGAGGGTTCAGAGGAGGGCAACTAAAGTAATTGGATTAAAGGAACTACAGTACCCCGAAAGATTATCAACATTAGGGTTATTCACTTTAGAAAAAAGACGACTGAGGGGAGATTCAATTACTATGTATAAATATATCAGGGTGCAGTACAGAGATCTATCCCATCATCTATTTATTCCCAGGACTGTGACTGTGACGAGGGGACATCCTCTGCGCCTGGAGGAAAGAAGGTTTGTACACAAACATAGGAGAGGATTCTTTACGGTAAGAGCAGTGAGACTATGGAACTCTCTGCCTGAGGAGGTGGTGATGGTGAGTACAATAAAGGAATTCAAGCTGGACCTGGATGTATTTCTGGAGTGTAATAATATTACAGGCTATAGCTACTAGAGAGGGGTCGTTGATCCAGGGAGTTATTCTGATTGCCCGAATGGAGTCGGGAAGGAATTTTTTTCTCCTTAAGTGGGGAAAATTGGTGTCTACCTCACATTTTTTTTCTTTTGCCTTCCTCTGGATAAACTTGCAGGAAAACAGGCTGAACTGGATGGACAAATGTCTTTTTTCAGCCTTATATATTATGTTACTATGTATAAAAACCTTTACCATTGACATTTGATTTAGATGCTAAATCTGGAAATGTACATAACTTATTTTAAGTTTGCAACTTTTTTGGTCCTACTGGCACTTTTATTGATATTTTATTACTATATCTCTATTATTCATGACCATCTCTTGTGGCCCTGAAGAAGTGGATTTAGATCACTATTAGGCCCCTTTCACATGGGTGAGTATTCCACGCGGGTGCAAGGCGTGAGGTGAACGCATTGCACCCGCACTGAATCCTGACCCATTCATTTAATTGGGGCTGTGTACATGAGCAATGTTTTTCACGCATCACTTGTGTGTTGCGTGAAAATCACAGCATGTTCTATATTCTGCGTTTTTCACGCAATGCAGGCCCCATAGAAATGAATGAGGCTGCGTGAAAATTGCATCGCATACCCAATCAAGTGCGGATGCGGTGCGATTTTCACACATGGTTGCTAAGGAGAATGAGGGATGTATGACCCAGGACCCCATATACTTTATTATTTTCCATTATAACATGGTTATAATTCAAAATAATAGCATTCTTTAACCCCTTCAACCCCGGGCCTGTTTTCACTTTCCTGCCCAGGCCATTTTTTGCAAATCTAACATGTGTCACTTTATGTGGCAATGACTTTAAAACGCTTTTACTTATATAGGCCATTCTGAGATTGTTTTCTCGTCACATATCATACTTCATGACAGTGGTAAAAATGAGTAAAAAAAAAATCATTTTTATTCATAAAAAAATACAAAATTTACCAAAAATTTGGAAACATTTCCAAATTTCAATTTCTCTACTTTTATAATAGATAGTAATACCTTCAAAAATAGTAATTACTTTACATTCCCCATATGTCTACTTCATGTTTGAATCATTTTGAAAATTACATTTTATTTTTTGGGGACGTTAGAAGGCTTAGAAGTTTGGAAGCAAATCTTTAAATTTTTCGAAAATTTTCAAAAACCCACTTCAAGGACCAGTTCAGGTCTGAAGTCACTTTGTGAGGCTTACATAATAGAGACCACCTAAAAATTACCCCATTTTAGAAATGACACCCCTCAAGGTATACAAAACTGATTTTACAAATTTGTTAACCCTTTAGGTGTTCCACAAGAATTAATGGAAAATGAAGATGCAATTTCAGAATTTCACTTTTTTGGCAGATTTTAAATTTTAATCCATTTTTTCCAGTAGCAAAGCAAGGGTTAACAGCCAAATAAAACTCAATATTTATTACCCTGATTCTGTGGTTTACAGAAACACCCCACATGTGATCGTAAACTGCTGTACAGGCACACGGCAGGGCACAGTAGGAAAGGAACGCTATTTGGTTTTTGGAAGGCAGATTTAGCTGAAATGGTTTTTAGATGCCATGTCCCATTTGAAGCCCCCCTGATGCACTCCTACAGTAGAAATTCAAAAAAGTGACCACATTTTGGAAACTACGGGATAAGGTTCCAGTTTTAATGGTACTATTTTGGGGTACATATGATTTTTAATTGCTCTATATTAAGTTTTTTTGTGAGGCAAGGTAACCCAAAAATGTATGTTTTGGCACCGTTTTTATTTTATTTTTTATTTTTACAGCGTTTACCTGAGGGATTGGGTCATATGACTTTTTTATAGAGCAGATCGTTACGGACGAGGCAATACCTAATATGGCTACTCTTTCTTATTTATTTAAGTTTTACACAATAATAGCATTTTTGAAACCAAAATAATGATATTTTAGTGTATCCATAGTCTGAGAGCCATAGCTTTTTTATTTTTTGACCGATTCTCTTAGGTACGATCTCATTTTTTGCGGGATGAGGTGACGGTCTGATTGGTACTATTTTGGGGGGCATACACCTTATTGATAACTTGCTGCTGAAATTTTTGTGATGTAATGTGACAAAAATGGCTTTTTTTTTTTACACAGTTTACACAGTTTATTTTTTTATTTATTTTTTACGGTGTTCACCTGAGGGGTTAGGTCATGTGATATTTTTATAGATCTGGTTGTTATGGACGTGGCGATACCTAATATGTATACTTTTTTTTTCACTTTAGCACAATAATAGCAGTTTTGAAGCAAGAAATAATCATATTTAGTGTCTCCATTGTCTGAGAGTGATAGCTTTTTTATTTTTTGACCGGTTCTCTTCTTAGTTAGGGTCTCATTTTTTGCGGGATGAGGTGATGGTCTGATTGGTACTATTTTGGGGGGCATACGCCTTTTTGATTGCTTAAAGTTACAATTTTTGTGATGTAATGTGACAAAAATGGCTTTTTTTTTACACCGTTTTTATACACCGTTTTTTTTTTTTTTACGGTGTTCACCTGACGGATTAGGTCAAGTAATATTTTTATAGAGCTGGTTTTTACGGATGTGGCAATACCTAATATACATACTTTATTTATTTTTTTCACTTTAGCACAATAATAGCAGCTTTGAAGCAAAAAATAATCATTTTTTAGTGTCTCCATTGTCTGAGAGTGGTAGCTTTTTTCATTTTTTGACTGATTCTTTTAGGTAGGGTCTAATTTTTTGCGGGATGAGGTGAAGGTCTGATTGGTACTATTTTAGGGGCATACACCTTTTTGATCACTTGCTATTTGCAATTTTTGCGATGTAATTTGACAAAAATAGCTTTATTAATTTAAATTTTTTACGGTATTCAACTGAGAGGTTAGGTCATGTGATATTTTTATAGAGCTGGTTGTTACAGACGTGGCAATACCTAATGTATTTTTTTTATGTATTTCACTTTAGCACAATAATAGCAGTTTTAAAACAAGAAAAAAATAGATGTTTTATAGTGTCTCCGTGTTCTGAGAGCTATATTTATATTTTTTTATGGGAGATTGTTTTAGGTAGGGGCTCATTTTTTGCGGGATGAGGTAACTATTTTATTGATACCATTTTGTGGGACATACGCCTTTTTGATTTCTTGTAGAAAAGGAGAGAAGAAAGAGACAGGAGGCCGCGCCTCATGTGTGTGGCTGTATATTTGGTATAAATGCACTGTATACAAGAAGCGCTTACCGTATGTTGTTGTGTGGAGCCACAACAACTGTAGAGAGCTTGTGCTGGTATTTTCCCGTCCAGCATGCGGGGTCCTGTACTGCTGCCAAGGGTTCCTTTTTTCCCTGCCCCAGACGGTGGCAGGAGAAATAAGATAGAAGATAAAAGATAGTGGTTTTTGAACCCTATTTTCGGCGCTGAAAACAGGAGGCAGATTCTCATAAAATATATTTTAAAAATTGAATAGCTTATTTATTCTTTTGTCTTTTGACAAAAGAATAAATAAGCTATTCAATTTTTAAAATTTATTTTATAAGAATCTGCCTCCTGTTTTCAGCGCTGAAAATAGGGTTCAAAAACCACTATCTTTTATTTTTGATTTCTTGGTGTTACACTTTTTGTGATGTAAGGTGACAAAAATGGCTTTTTTTTTTTACACTTTTTTTTTTGTGTTTATCAGACAGGGTGGATCATGTGATATATTTTAGAGCCGTCATTATGGACGCGACAATAATATGTGTGGGTTTTGTTAGTTTTTTTTAAAATTTTTTTATAAAATAAGGGGAAAGGGGCTTTTTTTTCTTTTTTACTTTATTAATTTTATTACTTTATTAATTTTATTAAAAACACTTTTTTAATTTTTTTTTCTTTACTTTATTTCTGATGTTCACTTTTGGGGGTCTGATCCCCTCTGCAATGCATTACAATACATCTGTATTGTAATGCATTGCCTGTTAGTGTATGATACTGAGTCATACACTAACAGGTTGCCTAGGAGACCCAGCCTGAGGCTGGATCTCCCCGGCTCCCATAGAAGGCAGTTCCCGATGCCATGCAAGGCATTGGGCAGCGAGTGGACTTGATGTGATCACTTACCCGACACAAACCCCTTCTATGTCGCGGCCAGCGCGGACCGCGGCATAGAAGGGGTTAATCCGCCGGCATCGGCTTTTACAGTGATGCCGGCAGATACATCAGGGGCCCAGCTACCTAGGCCCCTGCAGTGATCGCTCGCGCACCTCTCCAGTGCCCGCGCGATCACCATGACATACTATTACATCAAATTGCGGGAACGCTGTGGTTCCCATGATGTAGTAGTATGTCAAAGGTCGGGAAGGGGTTAATACAGAATGATAAGTATAATGTCAATTGAGGGTTAAAAAATAATAAAAACATAACTCACCTCATCCACTTGATCGCGCAGCCGGGATCCTCTTCTTTGTTCTTCTTGAAGGACCTGCAAAAGGACCTTTGCTGATGTCATCGTGCTCACCACGTGGTGAGTGCGGTGACGTCAGCGCAGGTCCAGCTGAATGAAGATAGAAAAGTCCTTCTATCTTCATTTAGCAGCCTATGGCCGATCCACCCTGGTTACATTATGTCCATATTCCAGGACCATGTAATTTTTGCCCTGTAAATAACTGTGCAGTGGAGCAGAAATTATCATAACTAGAGATGAGCGAATTTTTCAAAACATCGATTCGCCGGTTCGCCAATTTTTTTGTAGCATATTACATAAAAAAAATGCTATTTCCTGGCTGCAGAAATCCTTTATAGTGGTGTAGAACACTGTGATTGCAGTAACAAGCATAGGGAGTCTGCTGTGGTAGTGAATTAATACTGTGAGTCAGTATGACATGCAGATGACAGGCGTCACTATTAGAATCACTGCACACTTCACTTATTCGGGCAGTCACGGGGAAAAAACTAACCAAATAACTCAAATATTAACTCAGCCTTACAGTTCTATGTTAGCGTCAAGAAAAATCGCACTCCTTTTACACCGTCATCAGCTGATTCCACATAGATGTCTACAGAACCTGTTCTATTAAATGCTTATACAAGTAGAGCCCCTCGATAGAGTGGAGAGGCTGTCAGCAGTAAGTTTGTGCTGACGTCACTGATTATTTTGCCCTTCCTCTGATTCATCAGAATAATAACCCACAAAAAACGGATCCTGTCTGTGGAGCATCCGCCTTCACTCAGTCAGCATTTGGTCAGTAATCCATCAGTATTGCTAATGCCCAAAAAAACAGGAGTGGATCCAAAACAGAGATGACCGAGTCAACCATTCAAGAAACGCTTGCACTGTACAACTGCGCAGTGGAACTCAATTGATTATAGTGAATGCCTTCTGTTAGTTGTTACATAGTGTAAGGATTAGGCCAATGTTAAATATTTCGCTCTGTACTTGTGTTTACAGAATGCCTTCTAATAGTGATACAATTGTTATATACTACAGCCAACCGACAGTTGCCTGGGCCCTCCAAAGGAACAGGCAGTGGCGAAAATGATTCTGTAGCCGGCACAAGTTGCAGCAGAAGAAGAGGTGATGGTAGAAGAAGTGGCAGCAACAGGCTGGAGGTTCCACTGTCGACTACCGGATGTGTTTTGACCAACAATCCAGCTGTATTGGAATGGTTGACTTGCTTCTCACAATCATCTCATTACAACAGATTCACAGGCACCACGCTTAGTTGGCATGGCTCAGGAAATGCCTCTATGCACTCAAACAGTCCTGATCCTGCCTCTTGCTTTTCCGTCTGTTAGCCAAGTAATGTTTGCCAATGGCCCTGCTCTGCTTTTCAGTGACTAAGAACTTTCAGAGTACTCCTTTAATGGAAGCACATGTGGGAGCACATGTTAAGAGAGGTCAGGGATGTGCGCAAGAGACAGGTGAGACAGGTGACACAAATGACTTGCAAACACGTGGAAGATGGGTGAAGAGGTGGTATCATCATCATCAGGGGGTGAAGCGTTCCCATGAGACAGCAGTGTGGAAGTGTGTCTGAGAGACAGCAGGGTGCAAGAATGCCCGAGAGACAGCAGAGTGTGATTCAATAGAGATCCTCAAAAACTTCTCCTTTATTGGTATAAATGAAAATACAGCAGACACATCCACCTGGTATACAGGACTTGTTGAAGCGTTTCAGACACTTGGTCCTTAGTCGTAACAGAATATAATAATGGAGGACAAGGGTTTAAATGTACCATGATACCTCCTCTCCAAAATCCGGGGGAGGGAAAAACTTTCACCATTGGTCACTCCATTACGATTAACACCTTTCACCTACTCACATCTAATCAAATCCTAGATGTCTTTCACATTGCGCACTGGTCTTTTTCCACGTTAACCCCTGTTTGGCTTTAACCCTGGGGCGCTGACTATTTACTCGCATTCCTTCCAAGGTGGAGAAAACCGCACAGTGTGAGTGACATGTTAACTATTAAAACCTACAGTGACTATTACTAACATGGCCTTCCTTAATCCCATAAAAACTTTCCACAATATAGGTATCCATATGACCAGCATGGAAAATATATACATTTATTTACCTAAATTACATGCTATTGGTAAATGTACATTAACTCTTTTTTTAGATTTAAACCTGCAGGAACCCTACTATTCAACCTAAATATCCAAAACGCCTCCCGTAGGAGAAGTTTTTTACGGTGATCGCCACCTCTCAAGAGTGCAAAGACCCTTTCAACTGCAAAAGCACAGAAACTTTTGGTCCTGCGGGCATGAACCTGTACAAAAGGTCTCGCTGCATTTGAAATATTTACCGCATTAGGATTGCTGATATAATTTAGATGCTCTAATAGCCTGTTTTAAAATTTTCGAATAGTGCTTCCTATATACATCAGGTCACATTCAGTGTATATCACACCTATTGATAGCACACCTATACCAGTCCTTAAATGGACTTTTGTGGCCCTATTAGCTAGCGTTTGGTGTCCCTAACAGTCTGTCCCTTCTCCACAAAGCAACCTCTCCCTACACAGGCAAAACACATAATGTAAAATGGCTGCCAGATCAAGTTCTGTTATAGGGTGGGGGCGTGTCCATGTGCTGAAACGTCTCAATTGACTGTCCTGTCAAACCTGATGGATGTGTCATGGGTCAAAGTTCGGCGCAATGCAATAGAATATGGCGCATGCGAACATTGCCATATGTTCGCATGTTTGGCGAATCGCGAACGAGTAAAGTTCGCCGCCCTGATATCCTTGAACAAAATGAAACTCTTAGAATGGCAGAAAGTAGCTTAGGCAGAGTTAAATAAAATAAAACTGAAGATCCACCGAGGAATGAGGACCATAGGATTTGCAAAATATAAAATGTAAAATACCTCTAGAACTAGTGAACGTTATAAAATAGAATTTTCTTTTCTAAGTACAGCTTAGCAATATCTTGGAGCTTCAGTACAACGTATGTCAGAAACCTCTTCACAATTCTTCCACTTGTCTCTTTAATCGATTTAAAATTCAAGTGCGTACAGTACGTCTTACCGCGTTAGCCAAAAGCTCGAAAGTTCTGTTAAGGACTAAGTGAAATCTTAAAATTAGCAGGCAGCTGTTTTATCAGACTGGCTTGCCTCCCAATTAAGTTATAATTGCTGCCACTGGGAAGTAATATATGAACTTATTAACATACAAGCAATCCACGGAAAACCGTTTATAAGCATTTGTAAAACCGTGTACCCACATACTCAATTAATCATCATTCACAGCAGGTTACTGACTGAGCTGCAAAACTAAAGTACCATAGGTATGATAAGGCAGAGTACTTGATTGTATAGTCAGGAGGAAAATTAAAGTGAAGAATGGAACCAAATTATTCTTATTGCTGTGCTCATAATAGAAATTATAACGTGTGGAATGAAACACAGAAACAGACCAATATATTCAAGGTATCTGCATAGAAAGCATAGGAGCCCATAGCAAAATGTACAAAGGGACCCCAAAATCTATATCTGTTAATGGGGGGTACACAAAAATACTAGGTGTGACTAAAACCTTAGAAAATTATTTACTGTAGCTGACATTATTTTTGGTCATTTTCTAAGGTTTTTGCCTCACATAGTATTTTCGTGGCATTTCTGTTGTCCAGACCTAGAGCGTGCTCATCCAAAAAATGCACCAAATGAAAATTAAAACACCTTTAAAAACAGATTGGCCTAGATTTATTAATCCTATAGACAGCATAAGCTTAGACTGGCTGTCTAGACCTGCACCAGATTTATGACAGGGGCTCATGTTAGATGATAAATGTAGTGCAGGGATAGACACAAGTATTGGTTGGCTTACTTCGAGACAGAAATGTGCTGAATAAGAAAAAATATACATATGTAGTGTCACAATAATTGTACTTACCTGAAGAATGAAAGTAACAGGTCAGTTCTACCACATAGTGAATTTCGTAAAAACAAAACCCGTAAAAAAAAATTTAAGCTCCCCGCTACAATATATATATATATATATATATATATATATATATATATAATCATTAGAAAGTTAAACTTGTCTCACAAAAAAACAAGCCAAACATACGGTTATGTGTAAAGAAAAAAAAAAAAGTTATGGCCCCGAAAAGTCAGGAATTGTAGAGTTACTGAGCATCTGGATTAGAACTCATGCACACGGCCATTGTTTGGGTCCGCATCCGAGCCGCCGTTTCGGCGTGTTCAATAAAAACATGGTAACATTTAATTCTTTGTGTGTCATTAGTTTAAGCAGACTGTGATTATCTATTGTGACTTAGATGAAGATCAGATCACATTTTATGACCAATTTGTGCAGAAATCCATATCATTCTAAAGGGTTCACATACTTTTTCGTGCAACTGTATATGTTTTAATATGGGCAGGTTTTCTCGGTTGGTCTGTTTTGGATTTCTCAGAGTCTCTTTTCAGACGACATTGGTAAGCCTTCTAGTTATAAACTTTCACTGATCACGGGTCTTTTTCGGAGCTTCTAGATGTCTGGTTGACATTATGTTTCAGTCTGGGTGTGTTTTGTTTGGTCACAGAGGTACGGTGATGGTATCAGTCAGTCACTGTTCCCACGTATTTTGTTCTACAGCTATTAACATTGTGGATGCTTCTGTGGAAGAAAATGGTTCTAGAATGTCGGAATCTGGCAGTGTTCCTTCACTACGGAACTGGACTATCCCAAGACTCATATCAGAATTAACTAGGAGGGGTATTCCTTTCCCGGCTACTGCACGAAAGGCAGAACTTTATCGTCTTTTAGTGACGGCCCCTGCTCAGTTAAATCAGGAGGAGGTGTCTATGGTCACGGTCCAGACTTCGTTATCCCAGCTGCATGCTATGTTAAATAATGTTACAACTTCCTTAACAAATATGCAAGCAAGGTTGGAGTCAGTGGAGTCTAGGGTGACGACTATGTCCAGCTTATCTCCGGAGGTGTCAACCGCAGTTGTACCTGTAGCATGTACGTTTGGTGGTATTGCTAGTTCACCTAATGTCACTCCGGCACATTTTATCCCTCCCAATATCAAGAAAGATATCTTGGAGGGTAGGGATGTGAATCTGGCGTCTCTGTTAATCACCACTCGCGATTTGTCTGAGAATAGAGTCATTGCGTGTGGTGATGTGTCTGTTATTCTCAAGAGTCGGGATCATAGATTGAATAGGAAACTGACCATCCCCGAATTTGTATTGGCTTTCAGCCTATTCAGGGATGTTGTGTGCTCTACCTGACCTGAGAGAAGAGAGGAATTGGATCTCTATATATTTAGAGTTACCGAGTTGGGATACAAATATGCAGGATGTGCGTTTTATGACTACCATTGCTCGTTTTCCTCCAAAGCGGCAGCAGCGCTGAGTCAATTTCAGTTTTCAGTCAATTGGGCAATGTTAGATACCGAATTGTTCTGCAGGCATTTTACAGGACTTAAAGATTCTGCCTGCTCGTCATGCCAATCTATATTCCATTCATCAGAGTGGTGTCACAATGTAGCTACCCGTGCTGCTCTTAGTACGACTTCTCCATTAGCTGGTCCATCAGACAGCAGTAGAAATGTAATTTCAGTAGATAAGCTCGGTCGTCCAGTCAAGTATCTGGGTAGATCGCAAATTTGCAATAATTACAATTTCGAAAATTGTAATTATGGTCAATGTCGGCTCCTGCATATTTGTCTTAACTGTTTCAGAGCGCATCCCAAAGTGACTTGTACATTAAAGGCAGATAACAATTACATGAGTGTTATTAATGTGGATTCCTTGCAGTCGCTTTTACTGAAACATCCAGATCCATGTTTTGTTGATTTTCTTGTTTCTGGTCTTAGTGCAGGGTTTCACACTGGCCTGGTGACCCTACCAGAACTTACTTTTGAGTGTAAAAACTTACAGTCTGCGGGTAAAAGTCCGTCTTCAATAGACAGACTTTTACAAATTGATTTAAACAAAGGCTTCATTATAGGCCCCTTTTCAGTTTCTCAGTTTGATCCATGGAGAGTTAGCCCGATAGGGTTGGTAACAGGGAAATTCAGCAAAAAAGAAAGGATGATATATGATTTTATCCGCTCCACACGGCTCGCATATCCCAAGCCTCAACTCCCTTATTCCTGCCGAGGAGGTCAGTATGAAGTATGCGTCCATCGATCAAGCAATCGCAATCATTTTACAGTTAGGTCCAGGTACAGCGCTGTCTAAAGCTGATATTTCGGATGCTTTCAAATTACTCCCGATCAAACCCGAACTTTGGCAATGGCATGGGATTAAATGGAGAAATAGCTATTACTTTGCCACCAAACTCACCTTCGGTTCCCGGAGTAGTCCTTGGTTGTTTGATCAACTGGAAAAAGCGTTGCATTGGATCTTAGAGCATACGTGTCTTTGCCAGCATGTCGTCCATTATTTGGACGACTTTCTCTTGATCGAACCACCAGGGCGTCACTCAAGTAACTTGCAAAAACTGTTAGCTTGCTTTGCTCAGTTCGGTGTTCCAGTAGCCCCAAACAAGATTGAGGGACCATCCTCGGTCCTTACTTTTTTGGGTATTACGTTAGATACGCAAAGCATGACGGCTAGACTGCCCGAAGAGAAGTTATCTAGGATTAGGGAAGTTATACACAAATTTACCGTCAGTAAGGTATCTTGTAAGGTTGAGTTACAATCGTTGTTAGGTATGTTGAATTTTGCCATGCGTGTAATTCCGCAAGGTAGATCCTTTATTGCACGGTTGTTAGCCCTCTTAGCGACATCCCCTTGTCAGGACAGTCCGGTTTATTTGGACAGAGAAGCTGAGGCGGACCTCGTGATGTGGCAACATTTTTTGGATCAGTGGAACGGTATCTCCATGTTCATTCCGGTGACTTCAAGGAGTTCATTGGTAGTCTTTGTAGCAGCTACTAGTAATGGTTTTGCAGCTATTTTTGATACGCATTGGTTAGCGGAGACATGGCCAGTTGAAGTAGCAGCACGTACAGGTTTCATTCAATCCTCGGCCTTTTGTGTCTTATACCCCATAGTGGCCGCAGCATATGTTTGGGGTAGTTCCTGGTCTAACCGAATGGTAATGTTCAGTTCCGACAGTCCGGCCACTGGAGATATTGTTATTAGTGGCAAGTCAAAATCGGCATACGTAATGTCATTGATGCGCCGCCTAGTACGGCTTTCTCTACAGTTTAATTTCTATTTCAGCTGCTCTTACATATGCGCTACGACTAATACTGCAGCCGACGCCTTGTCCAGGGCTAATTTCTACCTTTTTTCACAGGTCATGACCGAAGCAGATGTTGGGCCAACACCGAGCCCTCCGCATTCGGAATTAACGCTGGTTTGAATAGACACCTGGACACTGACCGCCAGTTAATAGCTAAATCCCTTTTACCCAATACCATTAGAGCTTATAACACTGGGTGGCATTTGTTTCTTAAGTTTCAGCATATACATCCCCAGGGCAATATGACTTTCATTTTTCTTCTGTCTCGCATCCCGAAAGGGGTTCATTGTTCTCTGTGCATGTGATTAAAGCCGCGTTACGAGGGTTATGAAATAGCCGTGTTAGTGATAACTGTCGTAGGTTACCTATTTCAGGAGAAGTTTTCAGACAGATGTCTGACTTGCTGGATAAGAACCTAGCGTTTTATGGTTTCCTTAGACCAGGGGAGTTCACATGCACAACACTCAGCAGTTATTTCCCCACTGTCAAACAGCTAGTTCCTGACTCTGAAGGGTACACTCTGGTTTTACCTGTCACCAAAACTTCTCAGGTCGGTCCACCTACGCACGTCAGATATTTCCATACGACCCACCGCTGGTGTCCAGTTCAGGTGTTACATCAGTTAACCACTTCTCTGCCAGACCGCAGTCCAGATACTCCATTGTTACCGTTTCCCTCAGTACCGCTGTCCACGTCTCAGTTTGTGTCCCATGTGCATCTATTGGCCACCAGTTTAGGTATTGAACATCCAGCATATGAACAGTAGTTATACCGATATGGAATGAACATCCACAATATCGCTATTAAGTGAACTTTTATATTGTGAACACTACCTGGAAAATCACGCAAGAAGAAATATAGTATGATTTTATGGCTCTATATGGTTTTTAGGGTGGAATACTAATTACTAGTGATGAATGGCAGGGGCAATATTCGAATTCGCGATATTTCGCGAATATTTGGGCAAATATTCGGCATATATTTGAGAATTCGCTAATTCGTGATCTACAGGCATTATTTTCTTGATTGCATAAAAATTCGCTTAAACTGGTATTAAAAAAAAACAACTAATATTCGCAATTACGAATATATTTTGCGATATTCTAAATATTTACAAATTCTCGAAGTGGCAATATTCGCGATTAAGATTCGCAATTCGAATATTCGGGATCAACACTACTAATTAGATGCATTTTAGTGGTCTTATTCATTATTTATCTAATACACTAGACTGGACTAATATTTTAGGTAATTATATATTATATATTGTATATTTTATTTATATGTGCTAATAAATAGGTTCATTGTCCATTGACCAGATATTGAGTGCCCCCCGGTTTTTTCATATACAGTCCTGATCAAAAGTTTAAGACCACTTGAAAAATGGCAAAAAATCATATTTAGCATGGCTGGATCTTAACAAGGTTCCAAGTAGAGCTTCAACATGCAACAAGAAGAAATGGGAGTGAGACAAAACATTTTTTGAGCATTCAATTTAATGAAAACGAATAAACTGAAACAGGCTGTTTTTCAGCTGATCCAAAGTTTAGGACCACATGCCTTTAAAAGGCCAAATCTGTGCAAAGATGTGGATTCATTGTCATTTTCTGTCAGGTAGTCACACGTTGTGAAGGCAAAAAAACTCCCGCTTTTTTAATGTGGTCGGGTTGTTGAACTGCATAAGCAGGGTCTCTCACAGCGCCATCGCTGCTGAGGTGGGACGCAGTAAGACAGTCATTTGGAATTTCTTTAATGATCCTGAGGGTTATGGAACAAAAAAGTCAAGTGGAAGACCCAAAAAAAATTTCATCAGCACTGAGCCAGAGGATCCAATTGGCTGTCCGTCAAGACACTGGACGATCCTCGACCCAAATTAAGGCCCTTACTGGTTCTGACTGCAGCCCCATAACCATCAGACGGCATCTGAGACTGAAGGGCTTCAAAACCAAAAAACGTCTTCAAAGACCTCGTCTCCTTGAACGCCACAGAACTGCTCGTTTGGACTGCAAGAGAGCACCAAACATGGGACATTCAACCTTGATGGTCCTGATGGTTTCCAACGTTACTGGCATGACAAGCAGATCCCACCCGAGATGTTTTCTACACGCCACAGTGAAGGGGGTGCCATAATGGTCTGGGCTGCTTTTTCCTTCAGTGGAACAATGGAGCTGGCTATGTCCAGATGTTGCAGAGAGCATTCCTCATGACTGAGGGCCCTCGTCTGTGTGGTAACGACTGGGTTTTTCAACAGGACAATGCTACAGTACACAATGCCCGCAGGACAATGGACTTCTTCCAGGAGAATAACATCACTCTTTTGGCCCATCCTGCATGTTCCCCTGATCTAAATGCAATTGAGAACCTTTGGGGATGGATGGCAAGGGAAGTTTACAAAAATGGACAACAGTTCCAGACAGTAGATGGCCTTCGTGCGGCCGTCTTCACCACTTGGAGAAATGTTCCCACTCACCTCATGGAAATGCTTACATCAAGCATGCCGAAATGAATTTTGGAAGTGATCAACAATAACGGCGGAGCTACTCATTACTGAGTTCATGTTTGGAAGCTGGATTTCAGTTTTGGGGGAGTTATTTTTTTTTTTTGAGGTGTGGTCCTAAACTTTCGATCAGCTGAAAAACAGCCTGTTTCAGTTTATTTGTTATTTTCAATAAATTGAATGCTCAAATATTTTTTGTCTCACCCCCATTTCTTCTTGTTGCATGTTGAAGCTCTACTTGGAACCTTGTTAAGATCCAGCCATGCTAAATATGATTTTTTGCCATTTTTCAAGTGGTCTTAAACTTTTGATCATGACTGTATGTATATATATATATATATATATATATATATATATATATATATATATATATATATAGTTGTTTTTTTGTAATTACACATTTTTTACAATTACAAAAAATATATAAAATATATACATTTAACTTAGCCTCTATTTCTGAAATGTGTCTGGCTGGATTTGAACTCACAACCTTCAGCCAAGAACCTTAACCACTACACTATAGAGCTGCATGGCCAATTACTAAAACAAATGACATATGAGACTTCTGCTGTATAGGAATACTTACTACTAGTGCAGCTCTATAGTGTAGTGGTTAACATTCTTGGCTGTAATGTAGATGGTTGTGAGTTCGAAACCTTTCAGAAATTGAGGATAAATTAGATTTAAATACACTGACTAGAGCAGTGGTCGGCAAAGTGTGGCTCGTGAGCCGCAAGTGGCTCTTTAGACCCTTCAATGCGGCTCTTTGGTGCGGGCTCCCACGGCGAAACCAACCCATCCTGCACTACAGAGTTCTTACCTGTGGGATGCATTTGCATTCCGCAAAGCAAGAGAGGGCGTGTTCGCTAACTAGTAATAGCGCACGCGCATCATGACAGTAAGCGCCTTCACTTGTAGTAATACACAGTACGCTCCTCCTTCCAGACGTCGGAACGTGCTGCGTCACAGGAGGAAGTGACGAGGGGTAGTAAAAGTTCCCGGGCAGTGAAATCTGCCAGAGCCAGAACACCACTGCAGTGCAGGCGTGAGTACAGGCATAGAGTCAGAGTCAGTGTACCTCCTTCTACAGGTGACTCAATTATTTGGCATCAGCATTTACTTGGCATGTGTTTAAACAGCAAAAGTAATGTCTGCAGACAAGTTTAATAAAAGTAAAAAAAATATAAAGATAAAATGAAATAATAATCAAGATCTAAATAAAAGAAAGTACTAATAAAAGTATGTAAAAACACACTCTGGGCTCATGCCCACAAACGGAAGGGCGCCGTGCCTGTGCTGCGGACCGCAAATAGCAGTCCGCAATGCATGGACACAGACCGTGGGGCAGCTGCATGAGGATCGCGGACCCATTCACTTGAATGGGCTTCGCCATCCGCATCCGACTGTCCGCACTGCAAAAAAGTAGCGCATGCACTACTTTTTTGAGGTGCGGATGCACAGCCAGAAGCGCCACGGAAGAACTCTGTAGCACTCATATCCCGGATCCTGGACCCATTGAAGTGAATGGGTCCATGATGCGGGCTGCACACGGCCAGTGCCCGTGTATTGCGGACTCGCCGTATGCGGTCCGTAATACGGCAACGGCGGGCACACGGTCGTGTGCATGAGCCCTAATAGTTCTCACTGGTACTGTTGACGCAATAATTATTGCGTCAACAGTACTAGTGAGGACTATTAGGGCTCATGCACACGACCGTGTGCCCGCCGTTGCCATATTGCGTGAAGTGACCGAAACTTGCGCGACCTGTCTTATTTGTAAGGAAAAATTGGCGCATAACAACAAATCAAATTTGGAGAGCCATTTTACAACTAAACACTTGTCATTTAGTAATAAATATCCTGTCGGTGATGCAAGGAAGAAAGCAGTTGAGGAACTTCTGAAGAGTCAAGAAAAATCAAGTTCTGTGTTTAATCACTGCGTGCAATCTTCCAACTATGTTAATTTTGCAAGTTTTGCGGTTAGTCAAGAGATTGCTAAGAGAGGCAAACCATATACAAATGGCGAATACATAAAATGTTGTTTTATAAATGCTTCGGAAGAGTTATTTAGGGATTTTAAGAACAAAGAAATTCTAAAAAAAAATTAAGAGTTGCCATTGTCTGCTAAAACAGTGAAAGATAGAACAGCCAAAATGTCTCCTAATATAACCAACCAGCAAGTTGATGATCTTAAAGGGGTTTCAGCTTTATCAATAGCAGTTGACGAGTCTTGTGACATAAATGATACAGCGCAAGTTTCACTTTTTGTAAGATTTTTGTCAACTATAGGTCCTAAAGAAGAACTTTTAGGATTATTGCCACTGAAAGGTCAAACACGTGGAGAGGATATTGCAAATGCTGTAATTGATTGCATTGAAAAACATCATATTCCACTCGATAAAATCGTCTCAATTGCAACAGACGGGGCAAAAAGTATGACCGGCGTAAGAAAAGGTTTTGTTGCTATTATGAAAGGAAAAATTAGTCACGAGATACTTACATACCATTGCATCATACATCAAGAAGCACTTTGTGCGCAGACATTTCCAGAAGAAATGTGCAGAAGTTATGGAATTGGTGATTAAGATGATCAACTCCATTATAGCTAAAGCTCTTAATCATTGCCAATTTAAAGAATTTTTAGTTGAAATGGAGAGTGAGTACACAGATCTTCTGCTGCATAACAAGGTACGTTGGTTATCAAGAGGAAACGTTTTGAAACGTTTTGCTTCCTTATTAACAGAAATGAAAGCATTTTTCCTTGAGAAGGGTGTTCACTATCCAGAATTAACAAACGATCAGTGGATCCAAAAACTGTATTTCATGGTAGATGTTACGTCCCATTAAAATCAGCTTAATCATAAACTACAGGGGAAAGGAAACACAATTTTTTCGATGAAGAAGTTATTTCGTTTGAAAAAAAATTATCCGTTTTTGCTCAAGATTTTGACAGAAACTTTGATTCACTTTCCAAGCCTGTTGAAACATCGCCAAGAAAATAATTCTGATATTGACATTTTCTATTTTAAAACAGCACTTTTAAATATGAGGGAAGCTTTTCTCAAGAGGTTTCAGGAATTCAAAAACAGCAAAGCGATGTTGGCCTTTGTTAAAAAAAAACTCTGGATGCTACTGTAACGGAATAAAAATTTTCTCCCTTTAATATCGACATTGGCAACTTTGAAATGCAATTGCTGGATTTAAAAAACAAAGAACTGTGGAGCTCGAAATTCGAACGTCTTTGTGCTGATTTAGAAATATTAGGAAAAAAACAAATGTGAACTTAGTTAACAGCACAAGTGGTCTGCTTTGGAAGACCTGGAGAAGGAAGATAAGTTGATTTTTAACACCTGGAATAGTATTCCTGACTCTGAAAAAACTAGCGTTTGCTGTTCTTTCCTTATTCAGGTCTACATATTTATGCGAACAATCATTTTCAAGCATGAACCTTATCAAGAGTAAATTGAGAAATCGTCTCAACGATGAGAACCTGGAATCGTGCCTAAAATTAAAAACAACAACATACAGTTTCAAACCTGACTTACTCAAACTTTCCAAGGAGATGCAAGGCCATTGTTCACATTAGTGTTTGTGACTTTGTCAGTCATTGTCAGGATGTAATTTTCTCTACATTGTAAGGCAAATTTTACGGAATTTAACGTTATCGAAAAATAATATCGTTCTAAAGTCTTTGTTTTATAAGTTGTGTTATTTGTATCCTCCATGTGGATACATACATGCATAATATTCTCAATAAAAACTTATTTAAACTAAAAACAATGTACCTTCCTATATATTTTAGGTTTTAAAAATGTGGCTCTCAAAAGAAATTTCAATCGTGGTTTTGGCGATATTTGGCTCAGTTGACAAAAAAGTTTGCCCACCACTGGACTAGAGCATCGTGCTCAAGCACACGCAATATTCGGCCGAGCATAGCGATTCTCAAGCCAAATTGGTGTTCTGCCGAGTATGCTCGCCTAACTCTACAGTGGACCAAAAATTCTCTGAGCTAATATGTTCTGTTTGCTGTAGAGTTACTGAACGTGCATATTATAGGCAGGTGTAAAACATCACCCTGTACATAATTGTGCAGTGGACCAAAATCATCCTAGCTAATCCACTTTGTTAGCTGTACGCTTGTTATACATTATGGCCAACATGCATTGGCAAACATGATGCTGTGGCAGGCACAAGTAGCAGCAGAAGAAGGTGGTGGTAGCAGCTGCAGCAACAGGTTAGAGCTGCCACTGTCAATCCAGCTGTATTAAAATGGTTGACTCACTCTTTACAATCATTTCATGTTGCAACAGATATGTAAACACAGCCAGGAATCGGTGGGTTTTTCCGACACCATGCTTAGTTGGCTTGACCCCAGAACTGCCTCTATGCCCTCAACTGTCCTGAATCTGCCTCTTGCTTTTGCTGCTCCGTTTGTTAGCCAAGTAATGTTTGCCGCCGACTCTGCTCCGCTTTTCAGCGACAATGATCTTTGTGAGGACAGTCTGCAGTTACAGGCCAGCACAGACTTGGAAGAGAGGTCTACTGTGGATTCCTTTAGGTGTGCAACTATTGTTGATGACAGTCAGATGGGGTCACATGTTGCGAGATGTCTGCGACGTTTGCGACAGGTGATGATGCCACAAGGGACTTGCAAATACATGTAGATGATGATTAGCAATGAACAAAATTTTCAAAAATTCAATTTGGCTGCTTCGGCGAACTTTGACACTAATGATGTCACCGCGCCCGACCAGCACGCTGAAATGGTCACACATCAGCAAACATAAGATTTGGTGTATTTTCTTCAATAAATATGGCCATGATGGCCTCTCCACGATCAAATGGATGAGGTGAGTATGTTTTTTTTTTAACTGCCACTTCAGGAAAATGGATTCATTACGATGAAGAAAAAAGAAATTTGTATTCATGGGGAATCTAAGTTTTCTTTAAATTCTGATCGAATTCCACATCATTAACTTTGATTCGCTCAACTCTAATGATTATGTAGCCTATTGCATGTAGAAGCCGGGTGAACAGAGGACATCAGAGCACGAGGGTAAAAATGTGCCCATGAGACAACATGGTGGAGGCAGAGTGAAATCTAAAGCAAAGATGGAAGGGTACACCATCTGCTACTTGGGAGACTACATTTGAGGAACACACTGGCAGTGCACGTAGGGAAAATGCAAAACTCGGTAGTGTGGGGATTTTTCACAAAGTCACAGGGGCGCTATGCAGGATGTGTGGACAGAAGGTAGGCGTGGCCAGGTTGCTAATGTTGGCACAACGGCCCTGCATCAACACATGGAGCCATAAAGTGAAGTGGAAAACCATGCCACTCATTTAGTCTTACAGCCTGATGCAGCAGTCGCTGGATCTCTCATCGGCCCTCACCCCCTCTCACGCAGTCAGGGCTCATCAACATCAGCAGAAGGAAGCTATTGTTCCTTTACTTCGACTGTAATGTCATCTTTTGCTCCTGATGCTCCTCCTCCTGATCACTTATTTCGACAGCAATCAATCGCTGAGGCGATTGCAAATAGACAGCAGTATGCGTGCACTCATCCAGTGGTGCAGAAGCACCTGGCCAAGTTGCTGTTACTACAGTCCCTCCTTTTCCACGTAGTTGACTCTGCACATTTCAGAGAACTGATGGCTTGTGCCCAACCAAGGTGAAGAATCCCAATCTGCCATTTATTTTCCCAAAAAACTGTACCATCCCTGCACATGTACATTGAGCGGAATATGGGCCAGTCCTTGGACCTCTCTGTGTCTGGTAGAGTTCACACCAGCGCTGAATTATGAAGTTGTAACTGTCATCAAGGAAAATACCTCTCATATGCAACCCAATGGGTAAATGTCGTTCTGGCCCAGTCACACCATAACTTGGTCAGGTGATGGCTATACCGCCTCCGCATTGTAATCGTGGGATCTATAAACTGGGGGCAATGTCTGTACTCTAACTGCTATGTATACTTAACCCTTTCAAGATCAAGCCATTTTCACCTTCGTGACCAGGCTTTATTTTGCTGACATGTGTCAATTTATGTGGAGATAACTTTGGAATGCTTTTATCTATCCAAGTCATTTTGAGATTGTTTTCTCGTGACATCTCGTACTTGATGTTGGGGGTAAATTTGGGTTGATAACTTTTACCTTTATATTATAAAAAATCCAAAATTTACAGAAAATTTGGAAAAAAATCTAAGTTTCAAAATTTGAATTTTTACACATTGAAGCCAGATAATGATACCTTTTTAGATAGTTTTTACTTAAGATTCCCTATATGTAGAGTTGAGCGAACACCTGGATGTTCGGGTTCGAGAAGTTCGGCCGAACTTCCCGTAAATGTTCGGGTTCGGGATCCGAACCCGAACCGAACTTCGTCCCGAACCCGAACCCCATTGAAGTCAATAGGGACCCGAACTTTTGGGCACTAAAAAGGCTGTAAAACAGCCCAGGAAAGAGCTAGAGGGCTGCAAAAGGCAGCAACATGTAGGTAAATCCCCTGCAAACAAATGTGGATAGGGAAATTAATTAAAATTAAAATTAAAAAAATAAAAATGTACCAATATCAATTGGACAGAGGTCCCATAGCAGAGAATCTGGCTTCACGTCAGCAGAGAATCAGTCTCTTCATGCCATAGCAAAGAATCTGGCTTCATGTCAGCGCAGAATCAGTCTTCATGTCATAGCAGAGAATCAGGCTTCACGTCACCCACCACTGGAACAGGCCACTGTCACACATTTAGGCCCCGGCACCCAGACAGAGGAGAGAGGTCCCGTAACAGAGAATCTGGCCTTATGTCAGCGCAGAATCTGTAATTCATGTCATAGCAGAGAATCAGGCTTCACGTCACCCACCACTGGAACAGGCCACTGTCACACATTTAGGCCCAGGCACCCAGGCAGAGGAGAGAGGTCCCGTAACAGAGAATCTGGCCTTATGTCAGCGCAGAATCTGTATTCATGTCATAGCAGAGAATCAGGCTTCACGTCACCCACCACTGGAACAGGCCACTGTCACACATTTAGGCCCCGGCACCCAGACAGAGGAGAGCGGTCCCGTAACAGAGAATCTGGCCTTATGTCAGCGCAGAATCTGTATTCATGTCATAGCAGAGAATCAGGCTTCACGTCACCCACCACTGGAACAGGCCACTGTCACACATTTAGGCCCAGGCACCCAGGCAGAGGAGAAAGGTCCCGTAACAGAGAATCTGGCCTTATGTCAGCGCAGAATCTGTATTCATGTCATAGCAGAGAATCAGGCTTCACGTCACCCACCACTGGAACAGGCCACTGTCACACATTTAGGCCCAGGCACCCAGGCAGAGGAGAGCGGTCCCGTAACAGAGAATCTGGCCTTATGTCAGCGCAGAATCTGTATTCATGTCATAGCAGAGAATCAGGCTTCACGTCACCCACCACTGGAACAGGCCACTGTCACACATTTAGGCCCCGGCACCCAGACAGAGGAGAGCGGTCCCGTAACAGAGAATCTGGCCTTATGTCAGCGCAGAATCTGTCTTCATGTCATAGCAGAGAATCAGGCTTCACGTCAGCCACCACTGGAACAGGCCACTGTCACACATTTAGGCCCAGGCACCCAGGCAGAGGAGAGCGGTCCCGTAACAGAGAATCTGGCCTTATGTCAGCGCAGAATCTGTATTCATGTCATAGCAGAGAATCAGGCTTCACGTCAGCCACCACTGGAACAGGCCACTGTCACACATTTAGGCCCAGGCACCCAGGCAGAGGAGAGCGGTCCCGTAACAGAGAATCTGGCCTTATGTCAGCGCAGAATCTGTATTCATGTCATAGCAGAGAATCAGGCTTCACGTCACCCACCACTGGAACAGGCCACTGTCACACATTTAGGCCCCGGCACCCAGACAGAGGAGAGCGGTCCCGTAACAGAGAATCTGGCCTTATGTCAGCGCAGAATCTGGATTCATGTCATAGCAGAGAATCAGGCTTCACGTCACCCACCACTGGAACAGGCCACTGTCACACATTTAGGCCCAGGCACCCAGGCAGAGGAGAAAGGTCCCGTAACAGAGAATCTGGCCTTATGTCAGCGCAGAATCTGTATTCATGTCATAGCAGAGAATCAGGCTTCACGTCACCCACCACTGGAACAGGCCACTGTCACACATTTAGGCCCAGGCACCCAGGCAGAGGAGAGCGGTCCCGTAACAGAGAATCTGGCCTTATGTCAGCGCAGAATCTGTATTCATGTCATAGCAGAGAATCAGGCTTCACGTCACCCACCACTGGAACAGGCCACTGTCACACATTTAGGCCCCGGCACCCAGACAGAGGAGAGCGGTCCCGTAACAGAGAATCTGGCCTTATGGCAGCGCAGAATCTGTCTTCATGTCATAGCAGAGAATCAGGCTTCACGTCAGCCACCACTGGAACAGGCCACTGTCACACATTTAGGCCCAGGCACCCAGGCAGAGGAGAGCGGTCCCGTAACAGAGAATCTGGCCTTATGTCAGCGCAGAATCTGTATTCATGTCATAGCAGAGAATCAGGCTTCACGTCACCCACCACTGGAACAGGCCACTGTCACACATTTAGGCCCCGGCACCCAGACAGAGGAGAGGTTCATTCAACTTTGGGTTGCCCCGCAATATAATGGTAAAATGAAATTAAAAATAGTATTGAATGAGGAAGTGCCCTAGAGTAGAATAATATATTGTTAAGGGTAGGTAGTTAATATCTAATCTGCACAAGGGATGGACAGGTCCTGTGGGATCCATGCCTGGTTCATTTTTATGAACGTCAGCTTGTCCACATTGGCTGTAGACAGGCGGCTGCGTTTGTCTGTAATGACGCCCCCTGCCGTGCTGAATACACGTTCAGACAAAACGCTGGCCGCCGGGCAGGCCAGCACCTCCAAGGCATAAAAGGCTAGCTCTGGCCACGTGGACAATTTGGAGACCCAGAAGTTGAATGGGGCCGAACCATCAGTCAGTACGTGGAGGGGTGTGCACAGGTACTGTTCCACCATGTTAGTGAAATGTTGCCTCCTGCTAACACGTTCCGTATCAGGTGGTGGTGCACTTAGCTGTGGCGTGTTGACAAAACTTTTCCACATCTCTGCCATGCTAACCCTGCCCTCAGAGGAGCTGGGCGTGACACAGCTGCGTTGGCGACCTCTTGCCCCTCCTCTGCCTTCGCCTTGGGTTTCCACTGGTTCCCCTGTGACATTTGGGAATGCTCTCAGTAGCGCGTCTACCAACGTGCGCTTGTACTCGCGCATCTTCCTATCACGCTCCAGTGTAGGAAGTAAGGTGGGCACATTGTCTTTGTACCGGGGATCCAGCAGGGTGGCAACCCAGTAGTCCGCACACGTTAAAATGTGGGCAACTCTGCTGTCGTTGCGCAGGCACTGCAGCATGTAGTCGCTCATGTGTGCCAGGCTGCCCAGAGGTAAGGACAAGCTGTCCTCTGTGGGAGGCGTATCGTCATCGTCCTGTGTTTCCCCCCAGCCACGCACCAGTGATGGACCCGAGCTGCTTTGGGTGCCACCCCGCTGTGAACATGCTTCATCCTCATCCTCCTCCACCTCCTCCTCATCCTCGTCCTCCTCGTCCTCCAGTAGTGGGCCCTGTCTGGCCACATTTGTACCTGGCCTCAGGTGTTGCAAAAAACCTCCCTCTGAGTCTCTTCGAAGAGACTGGCCTGAAAGTGCTAAAAATGACCCCTCTTCCTCCTCTTCCTCCTGGGCCACCTCCTCTTCCATCATCGCCCTAAGTGTTTTCTCAAGGAGACATGGAAGTGGTATTGTAACGCTGATAACGGCGTCATCGCCACTGGCCATGTTGGTGGAGTACTCGAAACAGCGCAACAGGGCACACAGGTCTTGCATGGAGGCCCAGTCATTGGTGGTGAAGTGGGTCTGATCCGCAGTGCGACTGACCCGTGCGTGCTGCAGCTGGAACTCCACTATGGCCTGCTGCTGCTCGCACAGTCTGTCCAGCATATGCAAGGTGGAGTTCCACCTGGTGGGCACGTCGCATATGAGGCGGTGAGCGGGAAGGCCGAAGTTACGCTGTAGCGCAGACAGGCGAGCAGCGGCAGGGTGTGAACGCCGGAAGCGCGAACAGACGGCCCGCACTTTATGCAGCAGCTCTGACATGTCGGGGTAGTTGCGAATGAACTTCTGCACCACCAAATTCAGCACATGCGCCAGGCAAGGGATGTGCGTCAAACCGGCTAGTCCCAGAGCTGCAACGAGATTTCGCCCATTATCGCACACCACCAGGCCGGGCTTGAGGCTCACCGGCAGCAACCACTCGTCGGTCTATTGTTCTATACCCCGCCACAACTCCTGTGCGGTGTAGGGCCTGTCCCCCAAACATATGAGTTTCAGAATGGCCTGCTGACGTTTACCCCGTGCTGTGCTGAAGTTGGTGGTGAAGGTGTGTGGCTGACTGGATGAGCAGGTGGAAGAAGAGGAGGAGGAAGCTGAGTAGGAGGAGGAGGAGACAGGAGGCAAAGAATGTTGCCCTGCGATCCTTGGCGGCGGAAGGACGTGCGCCAAATAGCTCTCCGCCTGGGGCCCAGCCGCCACTACATTTACCCAGTGTGCAGTTAGGGAGATATAGCGTCCCTGGCCGTGCTTACTGGTCCACGTATCTGTGGTTAGGTGGACCTCGCCACAGATGGCGTTGCGCAGTGCACACTTGATTTTATCGGACACTTGTTTGTGCAGGGAAGGCACGGCTCTCTTGGAGAAGTAGTGGCGGCTGGGAACAACATACTGTGGGACAGCAAGTGACATGAGCTGTTTGAAGCTGTGTGTGTCCACCAGCCTAAATGACAGCATTTCATAGGCCAGTAGTTTAGAAATGCTGGCATTCAGGGCCAGGGATCGAGGGTGGCTAGGTGAGAATTTACGCTTTCTCTCAAATGTTTGTGAGATGGAGAGCTGAACGCTGCCGTGTGACATGGTTGAGATGCTTGGTGACGCAGGTGGTGGTGTTGGTGGTACATCCCATGTTTGCTGGGCGGCAGGTGCCAACGTTCCTCCAGAGGCGGAGGAAGAGGCCGAGGCGGCGGCAGCAGCAGCAGAAGAGGCCGAGGCGGCAGCAGCAGAAGAGGTAGCCTGAGTGACTTCCTTGTTTTTAAGGTGTTTACTCCACTGCAGTTCATGCTTTGCATGCAGGTGCCTGGTCATGCAGGTTGTGCTAAGGTTCAGAACGTTAATGCCTCGCTTCAGGCTCTGATGGCACAGCGTGCAAACCACTCGGGTCTTGTCGTCAGCACATTGTTTGAAGAAGTGCCATGCCAGGGAACTCCTTGAAGCTGCCTTTGGGGTGCTCGGTCCCAGATGGCGGCGGTCAGTAGCAGGCAGAGTCTCTTGGCGGCGGGTGTTCTGATTTTGCCCACTGCTCCCTCTTTTGCTACGCTGTTGGCTCGGTCTCACCACTGCCTCTTCCTCCGAACTGTGAAAGTCAGTGGCACGACCTTCATTCCATGTGGGGTCTAGGACCTCATCGTCCCCTGCATCGTCTTCCACCCAGTCTTGATCCCTGACCTCCTGTTCAGTCTGCACACTGCAGAAAGACGCAGCAGTTGGCACCTGTGTTTCGTCATCATCAGAGACGTGCTGAGGTGGTATTCCCATGTCCTCATCATCAGGAAAAATAAGTGGTTGTGCGTTAGTGCATTCTATCTCTTCCACCCCTTTGGAAGGGCTAGGTGGATGCCCTTGGGAAACCCTGGCAGCAGAGTCTTCAAACAGCATAAGAGACTGCTGCATAACTTGAGGCTCAGACAGTTTCCCTGATATGCATGGGAGTGATGTGACAGACCGATGGGCTTGGTTTTCATGCGCCATCTGTGCGCTTTCTGCAGAAGACTGGGTGGGAGATAATGTGAACGTGCTGGATCCACTCAATTGACTAATGCCTGTACCTGCTCAGGCCTTACCATCCTTAGAACGGCATTGGGCCCCACCAAATATCGCTGTAAATTCTGCTGGCTACTGGGACCTGAGGTAGTTGGTTCACTAGGACGTGTGGCTGTGGCAGAACGGCCACGTCCTCTCCCAGCACCAGAGGGTCCACTAACACCACCACGATTATGTCCACGTCCGCGTCCCTTATTAGATGTTTTCCTCATTGTTCCCGTTCACCACAATTTTGAGAATGGCAAATTTGGGAATGCTTTTTCAACCCAGAACAAAAAGTCTGCTTTTACGGTCACTACAAATAACTTGACCAGCTAAATTTGTGCAGATTTTGTTGAATAGAGATGTGAGACCTGTTTTTTTTTGCGCTGTGTGACAGTTATAGGTTTAATCACAGAATGACACTTCTATCAGCACGCTAGCGTGTGTCTTAGGTTTTTCTGAATGACACTATCAATACCTTCAATGTAAAGTTTTCTTTTTGGGATAGATTTCAAGTAGGCCTCAAATACCACAAACTAGTTATTTTCAGAATGGCAAATTTGGGAATGCTTTTTCAACCCAGAACAAAAAGTCTGCTTTTACGGTCACTACAAATAACTTGACCAGCTAAAACTGTGCAGATTTTGTTGAATAGAGATGTGAGACCTGTTTTTTTTTGCGCTGTGTGACAGTTATAGGTTTAATCACAGAATGACACTTCTATCAGCACGCTAGCGTGTGTCTTAGGTTTTTCTGAATGACACTATCAATACCTTCAATGTAAAGTTTTCTTTTTGGGATAGATTTCAAGTAGGCCTCAAATACCACAAACTAGTTATTTTCAGAATGGCAAATTTGGGAATGCTTTTTCAACCCAGAACAAAAAGTCTGCTTTTACGGTCACTACAAATAACTTGACCAGCTAAAACTGTGCAGATTTGGTTGAATAGAGATGTGAGACCTTTTTTTTTTTGCTCTGTGTGACAGTTATAGGTTTAATCACAGAATGACACTTCTATCAGCACGCTAGCGTGTGTCTTAGGTTTTTCTGAATGACACTATCAATACCTTCAATGTAAGATTTTCTTTTTGGGATAGATTTCAAGTAGGCCTCAAATACCACAAACTAGTTATTTTGAGAATGGCAAATTTGGGAATGCTTTTCAACCCAGAACAAAAAGTCTGCTTTTACGGTCACTACAAATAACTTGACCAGCTAAAACTGTGCAGATTTGGTTGAATAGAGATGTGAGACCTGTTTTTTTTTGCGCTGTGTGACAGTTATAGGTTTAATCACAGAATGACACTTCTATCAGCACGCTAGCGTGTGTCTTAGGTTTTTCTGAATGACACTATCAATACCTTCAATGTAAGATTTTCTTTTTGGGATAGATTTCAAGTAGGCCTCAAATACCACAAACTAGTTATTTTCAGAATGGCAAATTTGGGAATGCTTTTTCAACCCAGAACAAAAATTCTGCTTTTACGGTCACTACAAATAACTTGACCAGCTAAAACTGTGCAGATTTGGTTGAATAGAAATGTCAGGTCTATTTTTTAGGCGCTGGGTGACAGGCTCAACTTGCCCCTGATGTAATATATGGCCAAAAAATAACCACACTGTTGATTGTTAAATGCACTTGGGTGACACAGGCTCAGCCTGCAGCTGATGTAGTATATGGCCAAAAAATAATCAGACTGTTGATGGTTAAATGCACTTGGGTGACACATTCTCAGCCTGCAGCTGATGTAGTATATGGCCAAAAAATAACCAGACTGTTGATGGTTAAATGCACTTCGGTGACACAGGATCAGCCTGCAGCTGATGTAGGATATAGCACAAAATAACCACACTATCGATGGTTAAATACACTTGGTGATAACTCGTGCTGGCGCACCACAAGTCACAAAATGGCCGCCGATCACCCCAGAAAAAAAGTGATCTAAAAACGCTCTCGGCAGCCTCAAAAAAGTGAGCAAGTCAATAATAGCACTTCAATGATCCACAGCTGCAGATCGATCACAGAATGAAGTCTTTTGGAGGAGTTAATCTGCCTAATCTCGCCCTAACGTCGCAGCTGCAACCTCTCCCTATACTGATCATAGCAGAGTGACGTGCGGCGCTACGTGACTCCAGCTTAAATAGAGGCTGGGTCACATGGTGCACTGGCCAATCACAGCCATGCCAATAGTAGGCATGGCTGTGATGGCCTCTTGGGCCAAGTAGCATGACGCTTGTTGATTGGCTGCTTTGCAGCCTTTCAAAAAGCGCCAAGAAAGCGCCAAACACCGAACCCGAACTTTTACGAAAATGTTCGGGTTCGGGTCCGTGTCACGGACACCCCAAAATTCGGTACGAACCCGAACTATACAGTTCGGGTTCGCTCATCCCTACCTATATGTCTACTTTATGTTGGCATCATTTAAAAAAAATTACATTTAACTTTTTTAGGACATTAGAAGGCTTAGAATAAGAAGCAATTTTTCAAATTTTCTATAAATTTTTCAAAACCGACTTTTTCAAGGACCAGTTCAGTTCTGAAGTCACTTTGAGGCCCATACATAATAGAAACCACCCATAAATGACCCCATTTTAGAAAGTACGCCCCTTAAATTGCTCAAAACAGTTTTTACAAACTATGTTAACCCTTTATGTGTTCCACAAGAATTAAAGAAAAATTGAGGTGAAATTTACAATTTTCCGTTTTTGACAAGATTTTTAATTTTAATCCAATTTTTCCTATAACTTAGCAAGGATTAGCAGCAAAATACACCTCAATATTTATTACCCTGATTCTGCAGTTTACAGAAACACCCCATATGTCGTTGTAACCTGCTGTATGGGCACACAGCAGTTCTCAGAAAGAAAGGAGCAACATATGGTTTTTGGAGAGAAGATTTTGCTGGAATGACTTTTGGGTGTCGTGTCATATTTGACACTTTAACATGGGATAACAGGGGAAAATGCACCCCATAATTGTTGCCAATTTTCTCCCGAATACAGAAACACCCCATATGTGGTCATAAACCGCTGTATGAGCAGACGGCAGAATTCAAAAGAAAACGAGTGGCATCTGCATTTTCTAACGTGAAGTTTGCTGAAATAGATTTTATGGGCCATAGTTTTTTTTAGTTTTTTTGTTGATTGAGCTGTGTGGGTTCTCATTTTTTGCGGGATGGGCTGTAGTTTTTAATGGTAAAATTTTTGGCTACATTTGACTTTTTGATAGCTTTTTATTTAATTTTATGTGAGATGAAGTGGGCTAATGCAATTCTGGCAGTTTTATTATGTGGGTTGATACGGTTATGGCAACACCAAAGCGATATTGCTTTATTTATGTTCTACCACTTTTATATCATAAAATCACTTTTTAAAAAAATAAAAAATAATTTCCATCACTAAGTCGAAGATCTATACATTTTTTCCATCAATGTAAATGTGTGAGAGCTTGTTTTTTTGCTGGACGGGCTGTAATTTTTACTGGTACAATTTTGGGTTCTATATGACTTTTTGAGTGCTTTTTATTCCATTTTTTTAGGTGGTGAAGCAGACAAAAATTTCATTTCTGTCAGTGTTTTTTAGTTTTCTTTTTTATGGGGTTCTCCATGTGGTATATTTGATATGATAATTTTATTCTGTGGGTTGATACGGTTATGACCAAACCAAATTTGTATTGTTTTTTCATGTTCTACCACTTTTTTTGCATCATCAAAATCTAAGCCCCATAATGTTTTTATTTTTCCATCAACATAGTTATATGAGGGCTTATTTTTTACAGGATGGAGTGTAGTTTTTATTCATATCAATTTTGGTATGCATATGACTTTTTGATCACTTTTTATTAATTTCTTTAGGAGGTGAGGCAAAAAAACAGCAATTCCGCCATAGTTTTATTATTTTGACAGCGTTTACCATGCGGCATTAGTACCATAATCATTTTATAGATCAGGTCATTACGGACGCGGCATTTTTTTTTATCTCTTATGAATAAGTATATGTAGACAGCAATGTTTCAGCTCTCTCTATGGAGCCTTTGTCAAGCCATGGCTTGACAAAGGCTCCATAGAGAGAGCTGAAACGTTGCTGTCTACACATGGGTGAATAAAATACCCTTTTTTCACGGATATCTGTGTGCTGCCTTGGATTCTTTTTTTACATATACTCAGCTGGATCAAAGTCTGCGATCCATTTCAAGGAATTGCACCACCTGGATTTGTGTGCTGCTCATCTATTTTTTATTTCTTATAAATAAGTAGATATGTGAAACGGCTGTTAATTTTCTTTTTAATTGACATTTTTATTTATTTCTTTATAAACTTTTTTATTTTCACACTTTTTTTTATTTTTATTAAGTCCTACTTGGATCTTGAAGATCCAGTGGGACTAATGGCTGCTATATTATACTTTACAATGCTTTTGCATTGCAAAGTATAGTACTATCAGGTTTTCTGATGGCAACACTGGACGCATTTGCAAAGCGTCCGGTTGCCATGGCAACCATCAGGCCACTGCCATCACAGCGCGGCAGCCTGAGGGTTGACAGAGGGAGCCCCCTTCTTTTATTAACCCCATGGATGCCACTGGGGTTACAGCAGTGTCAGCATACAGCTGACACTTGCTGCTGATGATGGCGGTGCACGGGCAGCAAAGTTAAAGCCACTGCGCACAGATCGCGCGAAGAGCACAGATGGGGAGGCAGGGGCTATTTGGGGCACAGATTGGGGCAGGGGGCACAGATAATGGGCACATATTGGTGGCACAGATCAGCTAATGCCTGATTTCAGGCTCTGATTTGCAGATCAGAGCCTGAAAGCGGCACTTTTACACTGATGCCATCCGATTGGTTAGACTAACCAATTCGAGCAATCGCCGACAAGGGACCACTCTGATTTGTCCCTTGTCGGCATTACTGAACTGTAATGCGCTTTGCAGCGTTTGGATTATAGAGCTGCCATAACATTTATATACGTCCTATCTGCACGGGGTATGTGCAGATAGCACGTATATAGCCGTATGGCAGTCATGAAGGTGTTTACATCTATTATTACTCTTTCTATGGGTACATCACACATGTCATCTGATATACCCCTCTGGGGTCTCCATATTATTCAAGTTTTTTGTCAGTATATACCATACACGCGTGTCTCGCTTCATCTAGTCATTGAGATATTAATCTTGGGGGGGAAGGTTGATATCTAAGGCTGTCTCAATTTACCAACTATCCCCCATTTGTTTCTCTATAGTATATTAGGTACATAGGTATATTATTATCCCACTTCTTTACCTGGATACCCCAGGGTTTTGAAGGTATAACAAAGAAGACAGTGGGGTCGCCCATGTCAGGGCGGCAGTTCTGCTCTTAGGTACGGTGTAATAGGGACTTTGTAGAGTTTTTTTCTAGGGCTTTCTTTGGTTATATTTTTAGGATCTTTTAATTGTAGTAATAAAAGTTATGTTTTTGGGGATTTTTGTTTTGCTTTCTGTGATATAATTATTCCAGCACTTCTCCCAGATCTTTGGACCCACTGAGGGTAGACTTCTTAGGTCTGTGATGCTCAAAATTAACCAAGCTTTGCTTTGGTAAGATTTTCACACTCCTCTGGCTGAGGCCGATAAATAGTTCTAGCCTTGCTGATGGTGCCCCATCTTGCCACTGTTGCTGTCTGCCTGCCTGTCTGCATCATGCCACCGCCACCATCATGCCACTGCAGCGGCCTGTGACCTTCATCTTATGTATAGCTGCTGCTACTGCCTCTCTCATGCCTCCGCCACCATCTTGTCAGTGCTGTACGGCTGTTGTTGCCCCATCATGCCACTGCTACCACAACCGCCTTCATTCCACTGCTGCGGCATCTTCGATAAGGTTGCTGCTGCTTCCATCATGCTGCTACCTGCCTGCCAACATGTACTATACGGCTTCTGCTGCAGCTGCCACTGCCTTAGCTGGTCTTTGCTGCTAATCCCCTGCTGCCACCACTATTGATGCAAACCATCTGCCACAACTATCACTACCAACACTACTACTACTATTACTAATACTACCCACAGACAGATGACTTACTACTGTGTGTTTACCGATATCTGTGTATGCCAGACATGATTTACTATTCCTGCTATTGTGTTTGAGAGCTTGGGGAGGGGGTAGCTACAGGGTATTATATACGATTATATACGATGGATTCGAACCAGCCTTTTTCTAAAGTCCAGAGAACCTGAACCAAACTGAATCTAGAGTGCTGTGCTCATCCCTACTTTGGTTCTTTACGCATATTCCTACACTTTCTATTATTTATATATAGAGCAAACTATCTGCATAAATGTTTCATACATCATATATTTGTTTCTAACAGTACCTGTAACCTCTCCTGACATGTCTGTTTTAGTAACTACTCGCATTCCCCGTGTACTAGCAATTCTGGAGCATCTATTCTTATGACTCTATGTTGTGTAATTCCTTTATTCATTTTGCTAGAATTTATAAATTAATTGCTAGCAGTTTGCAATAAAGGTAGAGCTAGACTGTGCAGGAACACCTTCAACTGGTAACACCCATCTGGATCTCCATTGCAAACCTCTAGTGATTAATTCATAACTTTTAGCAGGAATAATGAAGGATTAGCATATCAGAGTCATAAAAATAGATCCTCAGAAAACTGTTATTACATGGGGATGCAGACATGTCAGGAGAGATGACAGGTCCTCTTTAAATAGTACTATGGTGCCTAAGGCTCAGTTCACACCTGAGCGTTCTGAAAGGAGCGCTCTGTATGCGCGATTGTACGGGCGTTTACAAGCGCGCATACAGAGACAAGTGTACACACAGTGTCGCGCGTTCCCGAAAGTCTATGTACGGGAACGCGCGACAAGCGCCCAAAAAAAACGCTCCTGTACTTGTGTGAGCGTCGGGCGTTTTACAGCGCGATCGTACGCGCTGTAAAACGCCCAGGTGAGAACCATTCCCATAGGGAAGCATTGGTTTCTCCTTGTTGAGCGTTTTACAGCGCGTAGGAACGCGCTGTAAAACGCTCAGGTGTGAACTGAGCCTAAAAGTCAGCAAAACGTGTCAACATTATGCAGTGCTTCTCTTCAAGCCACCAGATGTTAACAAAATGCAGTACCATCTGGAGATTTGCAGGTTTGCTTCCAATTTTTTTTTTTAAGGTTTCTATGGCTCTAGTTAAAAAAAATAAAAGACTAGAATACTAAGAGCATGTCTTATAGAACCTTATTAATTTCCACAGAGTTAGATCAATAGATCCATTTAAGGTAAATCTTTTCATTTTCCTGAACTATTCTCATCTAGTGCTGTAAAGCTTGAATACTTTGAATGGCTATCCCAATATAAAGCTATAACATGCATCTTATAGTATGTCAAAGGAACAATTTGTTTTGTATCTGTAATTGTTGTACTAACTACTAACCAAGGAGCTCTCACACTTACAATGTTCTTGTGTATTTCTTTTTTGTCTAAGACTACAGCAACCCTCCTGTTAAATTGATAGACCTGTCAGCAGTACCCTTTACATACAGGGAGTTCATTTCTGAGATATAGTTTTATTCCCAGGGTGCACATAGATTTATGTTAAAGTAGCTGGATGTGTACAGCACGAGCCCTGATTTGAATGTCATTGCACACTGTGTATGACTGTAGTGCAGTTACATTTACCACTAGGCAGAAAGAAGATTTGTAGAAAGTAGATTTAAAGCTGCAAGTGGCATTTATATCTATATGGGTCTTATTGTACTTGCTTAAAATCACACACTTTTCCTTTACTTAGATACTGTGAGATAGTGACAGATCTCACAGAGGTGAGAGGCAAGGAAGGGGTGGATAGTGCGGTCCACACCCCTAGTCCACCACAGGTGAGACCAGCTGGAGCTGCTCGGGCCTGCATAAAGCACCTCCCAGGGTGTCAGTTTGGGGGAAGGAGATTTGTTGTGCAACAGGGTCCTGCTGGAGGCTTTGTATTAGTGGTCTCAGCCGGACTGGCTGAGGAACCACGGGGATAGGTGCTAGCCGGAACATTGGGGGACGCCGTCATGCCTGGGCGCAAGGGTCACGAGGCCGGAGTCGGAGGGACTACTGGGCCAAACTCCCCCATAAAGGTACTGGATGTGAGACCATGTGTGAACAGGGCTCTGCACAGCCAGGCGGATGTGGGACACTGGGCTGGGAAAGCCGCTTGTAATTATCATGTGCGAACGGTGCTTTAAGGCTACTTTCACACTAGCGTTCGGGTGCACCGTTTGAAGGGGCTCACGAGCGGCCCCGAACGCATCCGTCTGGCCCCAATGCATTCTCAGTGGAGGCGGATCCACTGAGAATGCATCCGCCTGCCAGCGTTCAGCCTCCGCTCCGCTCAGTGAGCGGACACCTCAACGCTGCTTGCAGCGTTCGGGTGTCCGCCTGGCCGTGCGGAGGCGTGCGGATCCGTTCAGACTTACAATGTAAGTCAATGGGGACGGATCCGCTTGAAGATGACACAATATGGCTCAATCTTCAAGCGGATCCGTTCCCCATTGACTTTCAATGTAAAGTCTGAACGGATCCGCTCAGACAACTTTCACACTTAGAAAATTTTCTAAGTTTTAATGCAGACGCATCCGTTCTGAACGGATGCGAACGTCTGCATTATCGGAGCGGATCCGTCTGATGAAACATCAGACGGATCCGCTCCGAACGCTAGTGTGAAAGTAGCCTAAGTAAGGTAGGAAGATACCTTCTTTAGTTAGAGCCCAGCCGGGCAGGTGTTTATTGTGTATGATTTATGTTTGTTTTGCTGAGGTGCCAAATAAAAGCGATGTTTGGACCTTAAACTTGGTGACTGGTGAAGATACTTGTGTGAATGACCCCCGGAGAATAGCTAACCCCCCACAATACCTACTGCAGGATATAAATATAGCTCATGTAAGGTTTGTACAAAATAAAACAACCAATGTCTCCTAACCAAGTATATTGAAAAGCTATGGACATCTTTGAATCAATTTAAATTTTTACTGTATTGAATCTATCAATCTGGCTTACATTAATGTGGTTGTTTGGTTTCCAATATTGATGACCTATCCTCAGGAGCGCTGCATTCTCTTCAACAGTCAATTGTGGGGGTGCCAGGAGTTGGATCTCAGCGGATATGATATTGATAACCTACCCTAAGGATAGATCATCAATATCGAAAACCAAATAACCGTTTTAAAAATTCTCAACCATTCTTCTGCAAAACTGCATGTTTTAAGCTACCATGCAAGCTGCTCAATCCTCTTCAGAGTGAAATCCATCAGATGATCTGACCTATCTGATAGCTTTGTCTTTTGATCTTATCTCTACTCTCCTGAACGATCCATTAAGCTGACATCTTTACAGTCAAGTAAAAAAAAATTGCAGTAAATAAAAAAGATGTTAACTTAGAAGGCATTCAGGAGGCCAGAGATGAGGGCTACAGAGTGAGCTGTTGGAGAGCTTGTCTAACGGACTTCATGTTGAAGAATAGAGATGTCGCGAACATAAAATTTTCCGTTCGCGAACGGCGAATGCGGATTTCCGCAAATGTTCGCGAACCGGGCAAACCGCTATAGACTTCAATAGACAGGCAAATTTTAAAACCCACAGGGACTCTTTTTGGCCACAATAGTGATGGAAAACTTGTTTCAAGGGGACTAACACCTGGACTGTGTCATGCCGGAGGGGGATCCATGGCAAAACTCCCATGGAAAATTACGTAGTTGACGCAGAGTGTGGTAAGTTGAATTCGCAATGCGATTAATATAACCTGCATTAATCGCATTGCAAATTCAACTTAGAGCTAAGTTCCTAATGGTTGTATTGCTAGAATTGACGAATATAAGAATATAGCACTATATTCTTAATCTTCGTTATATTCTAGCAATACAACCATTAGGAACCCAGCTCTAAGTTGAATTCGCAATGCGATTAATATAACCTGTATTAGACTGAGTTCACACGAGCATGTCCGGATAAGGTCCGGATGCGTTGCGGCAAACCCGCGCGAGTAGGTACCCAATTGCAGGCAGTTTTGACTGCGATTGCATTCCGTTGTTCAGTTTTTATCGCGCGGGTGCAATGCGTTTTGCACGCGCGTGATAAAAAACTGACTGTGGTACCCAGACCCGAACTTCTTTATAGAAGTTCAGGTTTGGGTTCGGTGTTGTGTAGATGTTATTATTATCCCTTATAACATGGTTATAAGGGAAAATAATAGCATTCTTTAATACAGAATGCTTAGTAGGTGGTCAATTGAGGGTTAAAAAATAATTAACTCACCTTCTCCTCTTGATCGCGTAGCTGCCGGTCTCTTCTTACTTCTTTAATCATGAGCTGCCGGCTAAAGGACCACGGTGATGGACCATGTGATTGGACCATGTGATCTGACGTCACCACAGGTCCTTTAGCCGGCAGCTCCTGATTAAAGAAGTAAGAAGAGACCGGCAGCTACGCGATCAAGAGGAGAAGGTGAGTTCATTATTTTTTAACCCTTAATTGACCACCTACTAAGCATTCTGTATTAAAGAATGCTATTATTTTCCCTTATAACCATGTTATAAGGGAAAATAATAGTGAATAGACTGTCACCTAGCAACCGTGCGTGAAAATCGCACCGCATCAGCACTTGATTGCGGATGCTTGCGATTTTCACTCAGCTCCATTCACTTCTATGGGGCCTGCGTTGCGTGAAAAACGCACAATATAGAGCATGCTGTGATTTTCACGCAACGCATAAGTGATGCGTGAAAATCACCACTCATGTGCACAGCCCCATAGAAATAAATGGGTCCGGATTTAGTGCGGGTGCAATGCGTTCACATCACGCATTGCACCCGCGCGGAAATCTCGCCCGTGTGAACTCAGCCTTAATCGCATTGCGATTACAACTTAGATCTGAGTTCCTAATTGTTGTATTGCTAGAATTGACGAATATAGCGAATATAGCACTATATTCTCAATCTTCGTTATATTCTAGAAATACAACCATTAGGAACCCAGCTCTAAGTTGAATTCGCAATGCGATTAATATAACCTGTATTAATCGCATTGCGATTACAACTTAGTCAAATTTGTGACTCTGCAGCTTCAGAATAAATCTAAGATGGATGCGGTCGTTGCTTTTTGATAGGAGGTGGGAGGGTCTGGGAGGGAGGGTCTGCTGCTGATTGGCTGGAATGTGTCTGCTGACTGTGAAGTACAGGGTCAAAGTTTGCTCAATGATGATGTATAGGGGGTGGACCGAACATCGCATATATTCGCCCGCCGCGGCGAACGCGAACAAGCTATGGTTGCTAGGAACTGTTCGCCGGCGAATAGTTCGGGACATCTCTATTGAAGAGGAGTAAGCAGCCTGCAATATACATAAGTGAAAACATGCAGGCTGCAGAAGACAAACAGTACAGAATGTTTGAATTCAAATTACAACAATGACTTTTATCCACAATAGACTAAATTCAATAAAAATAAATAAATAAGTAAATAATTCTGATGTAAAGTTGTCCATAGCCTTTAATTCTAAATCTGGGTTAAAGGGTTTGCCCATCAAAACATCATATTTAAAAGCACCTCAAATATATCACTTTTTGGCATCAAATGCCTGTTGGCATGTATACACATCACCTGGGGTCATATGAACCTCCTTCTTCATCTTTCCTGTCTTCTGATCTAAAAAATGGCTGAACAATTCATTCGAACTGAATAGCTAAGAGTATTTGGAAAATGCAGTTGAATTCAATTAGTTTTGAATTAATTTGCTCATCTCCACTAATAGAAGCTTAAACATGGATTTATATTTCAGCTTCTTGTTTTTTGTGCCGTATACAAATGTACAGAAACTACCTAAAGAAATTTACACCAGAGTAAACTTTAAAAGTCAATGTATGTCAATAGTTTCTAGACATTCAATGGTTGAAGGCCTTAAGCCATGCCTTTACACTCAATACGGTATATCTAACATGATAAAATGTCTGAGTTGCTCTTTATCAGTAATGTGAATATGTCACTATGGTCATAATAAGTGTTCTTTTTTTTTATATAGAATAGTCTTGTCGTATACAGTCACCATTGTCAAACCAGAAGAGCAATGTCTCTTACCTGTCAATGCTGATGGCACAAAGATTAAGGATACTTGCTGTACACATCATAACATCAAGGGTCACAAAGATGTCACAGTGGATACGACTAAACCTCCACTCGCCAACCACCTAAGAAGTATAAAGAGATGAAAGAACAGAAGATCAATAGCGCAGATATTTATCTGATAAAAGAGAATTACAGTTCCAAGACGCTGAAAACCAGAAAAACTGTAAGAGGCTTATACAGTACATTCATACACGCAACAGATGTGTGTGAAGATAAAAAAGATAGCGTGCTATAAATGGACTTTTATTGACAGAAAAATGACCTGCTATAAGATTGAGAGCAAAAGAGCGGAGGTTACATGTTCTCCTGAAATCTTGAGTCAGAGTGAAATCTTTGTAAACCAAGGCAATCTTAAACTATCTTAGATTAAAGAATATCTTGGTTCACTGTAAAATAGAAGTTGAAACATTTTGTGTCCTCATACTCATGCAAAGTCGTGTAGAAGGAGCCATGACGGGGTATACAGAGTCCCTATCATTCAGTATAACAGAGTTATAGATACTCTGTGCTATGTCATGCAGAGACATAACTATTGCAGTTGCAGCCATAGAGACTGTTATGGGGCCCAGCAGTGGCAGGGGAGACCAGGACTCCCCTGCCAATATATATATATATATATATATATATATATATATATATATATATATATATTATATAGTGCTTTGCTAATGGCTGATAATAGCCATTAATATGAGCTGTAGGACCTGTGGTGATGTCATCATCATGTCTTCAGTGCATTAGGGATGGAGCTAAGCAGTGGAGAGGAGAAGTAGTGATACTCAGGACCTCCTCATGTGTCTTGAGAGTAACAAACTTTGTGTGGAGAAGAAAGTAGAGAAGCATGGATTCAGTGTAAGAACTACAGTGAGGGCACTATGGGGCATAACTATAGTATGGAGCCCAGCTAAGGATGACCGAGTAAATTCTACCAATTTGGAATTTTTCCTGAGTTTTAAGATTATAATGAACCCAAATAGGGATGGGGGAGAGAGAGCGCACAATCAGTTCTCCTCACTGTTTACCTGCTCGCTGTTTTTTTTTTTTTTTTTTTTTTTTTTTACCGTTAATGTTTTTATTTTCATTTTCAGCATATAAAAAATAACAAGAGAACAGACATGGAACAAAAGATATAAACAGTGATGGTTCCCAGATATACACAAAAGTTTATTACATAATTATCATTAATCATCAGGAGTCTATCATTATCCTGTCCTGTTTTTTTTCCCCCTTATATCCTACATATATCATAACAACTTATAATAAAAAATTATAAGAACAAATTATAAGCCCCCCCTCCCCCCCCCCCCCCCGACCTTGGTTGTCTTGGTGGTTTCTACAGAAAAAAAAAAGAAAAAAAGAGAAGAGATTGAGATTGATTTCTTGATCTGTTAACATTGCATCAGCGATCAGGTGTCATTACAGCTCTGCCATCCCTATTCACTTAAGAATAGGTCATCAATATAGCAACAAAAAAAAATAACTTTAAGAATTAGGAAATCCATTTTACCATTTTGGAATTAATTTCAGATGGACCAGAGAGAAACCCTCAAAGTAATATTCAACTGAAAGCTTACACTTCTCTTAATGAGACATGCAATTTTACTCTTTTTAGAAGGACAAGAAAACCTGAAATTTGCCTTGCTTAGTTAACTGGCCTTGGGTGGTACTCTTCGGGGGTGCTCTTTATCATTAGTAGGGCCCAAAAAAAAATGCATGATTAGTGTTGTGTGCAAGTATATATGCAAATTTGCATATTCATATAATTTGCATGTAAAAATAATAAGCAGTTGAATATTACTTTTAGATTTTAGCAGCGTCGCTCATCTCTAGCCCCAGCCTATTTGAATTGTTAAATGTGTCTAATGCTGTGATTCTGTTGCATGTGTGTCTGTGTGTGTAAGTCAGTCTGAAGGGAAGATGACACATTGCACTACATGAGTTTATACTGTCAGAATTTAATATTCCTTTTGAGCAGGCTCAGTTGTTAAACATGAGAAGTGCCACAATCTGTCCAAGACTGTAACAAAAAAAGCGCAAAGTAGGACTAAGCAAAAAGTTGGCAGAAAAGTTTATTTGCAGACCATCATTGTCTTGATGCTCATGCACTTTACATTGCTCATGCATCTAATATATTTGTTACAAAGTGCGTGTGCCAAAAATTCTGGCACAAATATGGTAAGATTTTGGTTGCACATACATTAATATACAGTGTCTTCCCATATTTTTTTCACATGCAGGTGACTTTAACTAATTACTATTAGATAGATATAAAATATATTTTAAGTTGACTGGTCAATGGCTTTTTTGGTGGATAAAAGATCTGACATTTTTTCCATATACCCCACACTCTTTGAAGTTCCTAAGAAAAACATTAAAAGAAAAAGTTTACTCTTTTGCAAAATATTACGATTTCCATAGTATTCCATTCGGTAATAACCCCTTTCAAATCTTTACAGACACATAAATAAATAGTTTTATTTTATGTCATACTTATGTAATAGGAGTAATTGAATCTTTAGATAAAAAAGCATTAGCACATCATTTACCAATAGATGTTACAGGACTTCAGTTCCAGGGCCACATTAAGTGCATGATAGGCCGCCCGGTGCTGTCTACCCAACTCCCCCCCCCTCCTCCATTTTAGTTTTTTTTCTGTATGAAGAGGCTGCGGTGCTTCGCCAAAGTCTCTTCCTAGGCCATATGACATCGTTCACATGGTCTAGGTGCAGTTAGCTCTGTCTCATCTGAGTGATTGTGTTTGAGCTGTAATTCCAAGCGCAGTGCTATCAAATGGACAGAGCTGTGCTTGGTAAGGAGCAAAGAGAGCTGTGGTGCTCACTTTAACATTGCGGTCTCCTCAAACAGCTGATTGGTGGGGGTGCCAGAAGTCTGACCCCCACCATCTCATAACTCTCTGAGTACAGATTTCATAGATGTTACCTGCAGTCCTATGTAACACCCCACATAACACAGCGAACTATTGTGTTATGTGGGATGTTACAATGGACTGCATGGAACATCTACTACATTATCTGCACACAGAAAGTTATCACTGTTATCTGGGCTGTTACATAGGACTGCGGGTGACAAATTAAAATTTTAGTTGCCAAATTTAAAATACAGGGTGGGCCATTTATATGGATACACCTTAATAAAATGGGAATGGTTGGTGATATTAACGTCCTGTTTGTGGCACATTAGTATATGTGAGGGGGGAAACTTTTCAAGATGGGTGGTGACCATGGCGGCCATTTTGAAGTCAGCAATTTTGAATCCAACTTTTGTTTTTTCAATAGGAAGAGGGTCATGTGAAACATCAAACTTCACACGAAAAACAATAGTGTGCTTGGTTTTAACGTAACTTTATTATTTCATGAGTTATTTACAAGTTTCTCTTTGTTTACAGCCATTGACATGTCGCCGAGGTTAACACGTGAGGAGCGGATAGAAATTGTGTTGATGTCTGGTGAACGCAGTAACCGGGTTATTGCAGCAGATTTCAATGCAAGACACCCTACGAGACCACCCATCTCCCATGCTACAGTTAGCAAACTGCTTGCTAAGTTTCGTGAAACTGGTTCAGTGTTGGATGTGCCAAAATGTGGACGCATGAAATCTGTCTCTAATGAAGAAGCATCAGTGGCTGTCCTAGCTTCATTCAGCAAGAGCCCACAGCGTAGCACTCGCCGCACGTCACTGGAGAGTGGCATTAGTCGAACATCCCTTAGGCAGACATTAGCTACTCACAAATGGCACCCTTACAAACTCCAGCTACTGCAGCATCTGAACGAGGATGACCCAGATCGGCGCACTGAATTTGCAGAATGGGCAAAACAAAAATTGGAACAGGACCCTCAGTTTACGCAGAAGATTTTGTTCAGTGATGAGGCAAACTTTTATGTGAATGGTGAAGTTAACAAACAAAACCACCGCTATTGGTCTGACACTAACCCACATTGGATAGATCCCTCTAAGACTGTTGGAACAAAAAAATTGATGGTATGGTGTGGTATATGGGGTACAAAGATAATGGGGCCATTCTTCATCAATGGAAACCTCAAGGCCACTGGATATGCGAAATAGCTACATGATGATGTGTTTCCCTCTTTATGCACTGAAGCTGGCACGTTCCCTGAGTTTTTCCAGCAAGATGGTGCACCACCACATTATGGGTGTCAGGTCCGAGCATTCCTAGATGAACAGTTTCCTGGAAAGTGGATTGGTCGTCGTGGGCCAGTTGAATGGACCCCAAGGTCTCCCGATCTGACCCCCTTAGACTTTTATCTTTGAGGTCATCTGAAGGCAATTGTCTATGCTGTGAAGATACGAGATGTGCAGCACCTGAAACTACGGATACTGGAAGCCTGTGCTAGCATTTCTCCTGCGGTGTTGCTATCAGTGTGTGAAGAGTGGGAGAAGAGGGTTGCATTGACAATCCAACACAATGGGCTGCACATTGAACACATTTTATAAGTGGTTAGAAACTTGTAAATAACTCATGAAAGAATAAGGTTACGTTAAAACCAAGCACACCATTGTTTTCTTGTGAAATTCCCAATAAGTTTGATGTGTCACATGACCCTCTTCCTATTGAAAAAACAAAAGTTGGATTTAAAATGGCCGACTTCAAAATGGCCACCATGGTCACCACCCATCTTGAAAAGTTTCCCCCCTCACATATACTAATGTGCCACAAACAGGAAGTTAATATCACCAACCATTCCCATTTTATTAAGGTGTATCCATATAAATGGCCCACCCTGTACATACGAGTTTGATAAAAAAAAAAGACTTGGAGGAGAAGATGAGACACAGGTCACAGTAGTATGCCAGCTCTACATATAGGGGAATACAGCACCACATACCTGTTACATCCAGTGACATCTCCTGTCATGTAGATCTTCACTTTCCTCTTCTCCTCCGTTTGACCCAGACCGCCATGACTAATTCTTTCAGCTGCATCTCGTCTCTACTGAGTTTGTTACACAGACACGTTAGATTTCTCATAATTGGGGTAATTTATCAAACTGGTGTAAAGTACAACTGGCTTAGGTGCCCATAGCAACCAATCAGATTCCACCTTTAATTTTCCAAAGGAGCTGTGAAAAATGAAAGGTGGAATCTGTTGCAATGGGTAACTAACCCAGTTCTACTTTACACCAGTTTGATAAATTACCCCAAAGGTCTCTATAGTGTCTACAGCAATTATAATGTCCCCTAGAGTGCCCCCAGTAATAATAACACCCTATATTGTGCTCCAGGTAATAATGCCTGTATAGTGTCCCCAAAAATAATGTCCCCTAATAGAAACTAATTTTCCCCACACTGCCCCCATATAGTAATTTCCCCCACATTGCCCCATATACTAATTTCCACCACACTGCCCCATATAGTAATTTCCACCACACTGCCCATATAGTAATTTCCCCTACACTGCCCCATATAGTAATTTCCCCCACACTGCACTCCCATGAAATAATTTGCCCTCACACTGCACCCCCTGAAGTAATTTGGCCCCACACTGCCCCCCATGAAGTAATTTGCCCCCACACTGCCCCCCATAAAGTAATTTGCCCCAAGTAATAATCTGCCCCACATGAAGTGATTTGCCCCCATTTCATAATCTGCCTCCCCCGAACTGATTTGCTACCTCACTGCCCCATGTCCTCCTCTGCCACCCCAAAGTTTGCACACACAGAAACAAAATGAAAACCTAATACTTACCTGTGTCCAGCATGGTGAGGCAGGCATGCATTCTTCATTGTCCTGCGTCCCTCCCATCACAGGTGCGCAATAACGTCATCACACCTGCGCCGGGATTTCAGTACCACATAGGCCTCAGGCCTACTAGGCCTGAAGCCTATGGTGGTGATTGGCGGCGGGGCAGGGAACTATACGCTCCCGTGCCCCGCTGCAGTATGTGGGCGTTCGGGTCGGCGTTGGGCCGCCCAGGGATGCTGGGCCCGGGGCTACTGACCCGAACGACCCTATTATATTCCGCCACTGTTCAGTTCAATATTACTGAACATTTACATTTACAATACAATATTGTTGAGAAGTCAGCAGTTATGCTTAATTTAGCTTGTACTGAATACGAGCACTGACTGCAGCATTATGGATGTTTTACACACATGTAATAGTATGTATAATAGTTAAAGGGTGCTTAATTTAATTATATGTATCCAATATCTGATAGGGGTTTAGTGGGGGTATGACCACTGGGACCTCCACTGGTCATAATAATGGGGACCCTGTATTTTCCTATTTGAATAAAACAATAATGATAATAATATTTAATATCGTGCCACCATATTCCACAGCGCCTTACAAATTCAGAGGGTTTATGTACAAAACAAAAAGACTAGTGTTGGGCGAGCATGCTCGGCCGAACACCATTTTCACTCGAGCATCGCGTAATAAATGTGCAGGTATGTGCAGGTAGGTACTGCCATTCACTGTAATGCCGTAGCCATGTTGGCTATTGGCATTACAGTGATTGGCTGGCCGGAAAGTATATAGCACCCGATGACACATGTTCGGCTCAGTCTTAGTCAGGGAGAGCTGTGCTGAAGAAGGGAGTGAAATTTTAATATTTTTTGAAAAAACTTGTTAGGAGACCCAAAAGTCCTTTTAAGGACTATAGTTGCATCTGACAGCAATATATATTTATAGCGCAAAATAGCTTGCAATTGTTTGGCCGTTGCAGACAGCGGCATTATCTGTGCTACATCTCCTGTGTAACGTGTGTGCAGACTCAAAATATCTGTTACATCCAGTGTACTTTTTCTGTAGACGGTGTCCGCTACGGACAGTTACATTATTTGCGCTACATCTCCTGTATAACGTTTGAATATCCGAAATATCAGTGACATTCAGTGAAATTTTTTTACTGCTGGTGGCAGCGACATTACCTACACTTCATCTCCTGTATAACGTTTGCCTATCCAAAATATCAATGACATTAATTCAGTGTAATTTTTTATTAGTCGCTGGTGACAGCGACATTACTTGCGCTATACCTCCTGTATAACGTTTGCGCGTCCTAAATATCAGTGACATTAATTCAGTGTCATTTTTTATTAGCCGCTGGTGACAGAGACATTACTTGCACTAAACCTACTGTATAACGTTTGCGCTTCCTAAAAATATCTGTGACATTGTGTTCTTTATTTGTGCATACATTTACAAAACCTGTGCTACTGTACATGTGATATAATTGCAAGCATATATACCATTTAATATGCACAAGACGAGCAGTAAGGGACAGGAAAGTGGCGGTGCTGCTGATGGTGCACGCAGAGGCCATGGCCCTCGGCGCGGTGAAACTGTGCCTGCTGCCAGAGCACAAGAAACACACTCATCCACGATACCTAGATTCATGTCCCAGTTTGCAGGGCGGACTACAGCAGATAATGCTTCCAGTTGGTTAAGCACCACCCTGTCTTCCACAAAGTCCAGTCTCAGTAGCCAAGAGTCTGGTCAACAGAATCCTCACCCTGATACTCCTTCCTCCCACCATGGAGAGTCTTGGCAAACAAGTGATCCCCCACTCGGATATTCCGAGGAGCTGTTTTCATCGCCATTCATGATTTGGGCCTCTCGACAAGCCCGCTTGAAGATGGACATGAGGAGATATCGTGCGCTGATTTTCAAACTCTGGAGCATCCATAGTCACAAGAAGATGGCGGTGGGGAACGGCAATTAGTGTTTCACAAGGTGGATGATGATGATGAGACATAGTTGCCAATAAGTCAACTGCAATTAGTGTCTCAAGAGGTTGATGATGAGGAAACACAGTTGTCAGTAACTGAGGTTGTTGTTAGGTCAACAAGTCAGGAGGATAACCAGAGTGAGAAAGTGGAAGAGGAGGTGGTGGACGATGAGGACACTGACCCAACCTGGGAAGGTGGTAAGCCGAGCGAGGACAGCAGTACAGAGGAGGAGGGATCCGCAGCACCGCAACAGGCTGGAAGAGGCAGTGGGGTGGCAAAAGGGAGAAAGTGGGCCACACCAAACAGTTCCCCGAAGCACCCCCTTGCAGCAATGTCCCTTGCCAAGTGGTAGGTGTTTCGCAGTCTGGCGCTTATTTGAGGAAAGTGCGGACGATAAAAGAATTGTCATTTGCAACCTGTGCTGTACCAAAATGAGCAGGGGCCTGAACACTAGTAACCTCACCACCACCAGCATGATCCACCACATGGCATCATCATAGCACCCTAATAGGTGGGCCAAATGCCTGGTTCCACAATCAGTGTCTGCGGTCACACGACTGCCTCCTCTTCCCCTGTGTTACGTGCTCGCCATTCCCCTGTCCAAGACGCAGGTCCGAATGCCTCCCGCCATGCACCTGGACCTTCGCAAGCACCTCCAGCTAGCACATCCTCTTCTGTGTCCCAGCTCAGCGTACAGATGTCTATACCCCAGGCCTTTAAACAAAAGCGCAAATACACAGCCATCCACCCACAGGCCATAGCACTAAATGCGCACCTTTCCAAATTGCTGGCCCTAGAAATGTTGCCATTTAGGCTTGTGGATACTGAGGCTTTCCGCCGCCTTATGACGGTAGCCATCTTGAGTTACTCTGTCCCCAGCGGCTAATATTTTTCATGGTGTGCAGTCCCAGCCTTACACAAACATCTGTCCAGTAACATCACCCGTGCCCCGACCAACTCAGTTATTGGGAAGGTCCACTTAACGACACATGGACAAGTGCTTTTGGCCAGGGACGCTACATTTCCCTGACTAGTGATGGACAAACATCGGCCGGGACGTTTGTTCAAATGTTTGCAAACCACAAGTTCACGGCGGGCCCCATTCACTTTAATGGCAGGCGAACCTGAAAAACCTTCAGGTCATATTTGCAGCCACCAAATACTTACTAGAAGTGCACAAATAGTCCCACAACATAGACCAGGGATCAGCAACCTTCGGCACTCCAGCTGTTGTGAAACTACAACTCCCAGCATGCTCCTTACACTTCTGTGGGAGTTCAGAGAACAGCTAAGCAAGTGTGCATGATGGGAGATGTAGTTTCACAACACCTGGAGTGCCGGAGGTTGCTGATCCCTGAAATAGACAGTGACATACCAGAGGGGGATCAATGGCAAAAATTCCCACAAAAAATATGTATTTTAATTAGGGGCCATTTTTATGCGTCTTAAAAGGAAACTCTCAAAAATGTGCCCTGCTGGAGGCTAGAAAATTTTTATTTTAGGACACGAGAGTACAGGCCCCAAAAATTAGGCATTCACCTGACAGAATAGAACAAGTGATTATGTGGCTGGAGGTACATTAGGCGGTCACTGAATAACAATTTTACTGTAGGCCAGTGGAGTACAGGCCCCCAAAATTAGGCATTCACCTGACAGAAAAGAGCAACTGATTATGTGGCTGGAGGTATATTAGAAAGTCAGTGGCTAAAAATGTTACTGTAGGCCAGTACAGGCCCCAAAAATTAGGCATTCACCAGAAAGACAAACTGAAAAAATGGCATGGTGTTAAACAGGCAGGAAGTGCTCAAACCCATATGCAGTTGTGCATGTATATAAAGGGGATCAAATCCTGCACTTATAGCCCGTTGCTAATGCCGATCCCTAGCAAAAAATGCATACAGTGGAGGATGCCTGCAGCGGACCACAAGTACCACAATAAAGTGGGATTTGCAGACTCCTTCCTCCTCCTATCGCTAGCATGGCTACATGCTGGAGGTAACTGGTGAGTTTTCTGTGAGTCAGACCTTACACTCCTGTAATTCGCCCACTGGCTCCTGGTATTGCCCATACGGCACAGGTAGGTGAGTGTTAGGAGCCGAGCAACTTAAGAAACCTTGGCACGGTGCTCGGGCTCAGACATGTCCTCCATAGCAGGATATGTTGGCTAATCTCTCAATTTTGACATCAGTTTGAGGGTTTAGTAAGACTGCAGACTGCACCTGTCTTTGCAAATATTATTATATTGTTATACTGGTTATCACATCCACATAATTGCTATCTTTTGTCGGATATTTATTGTGGTACTTGTGGTCCGCTGCGGGCATTCTCCACTGTATGCATTTTTGCTGGGGATCGCCATTAGCAATGGGCCACAAGTGCAGGATTTGCTCCCCTGTATATACATGCTCAACTGCATATGGGTTTGAGCAATTCCTGCCTGTTTAAAACCATGCCATTTTTTCAGTTTGTTTGTATATAGAGATGCCTGGAGGTGTATAAACTCCAATTTAACCCCTTAAGGACCCTACCATATTTCACCTTATGGACCAGGCCATTTTTTGCAAATCTGACCCGTGTCACTTTATGTGGTGATAACTTTAAAACGTTTTTACTTATCCAGGCTATTCTGAGACTGTTTTCTCCTCACATATTGTACTTCATGACAGTGGTAAAATTGAGTGAAAATATTTCATTTTTAGTTATAAAAAAATACCAAATTTACCCAAAATTTGGAAATATTTCCAAATTTCAATTTTCTCAATTTCTTATAATAGATAGTAATACCTCCAAAAATAGTTATTACTTTACATTCCCCATATGTCCACTACATGTTTTGATCATTTTGTGAATGTCATTTTATTTTTTAGGAACGTTAGAAGGTTTAGAAGTTTAGAAGCAAATCTTGAAATTTTTCAGAAAATTTCCAAAACCCACTTTTTAATGACCAGTTCAGGTCTGAAGTCACTGTGTTAAGTTTACATAATAGAAACCACCCAAAATTCATTCCATTTTAGAAACTACACCCCTCAAGGTATTCAAAACAGATTTTACAAACTTTACAAGAATTAATGGAAAATGGAGATTACATTTCAGAATTTCACTTTTTTGGCCGATTTTCCAATTTAATCACTTTATTTCCACTAATAAAGCAAGGGTTAACAGCCAAACAAAACTTCTTATTTATTGACAAAGAAAAGTCCAGCTCAACCCAATTATCCAAACACCTGCGTGCAGGGAAAAGGCTGGTGAGCCTGTATATCTTTAGTATGAAGCACAACAAAATTCCAGCACTCACGATTTTGGTAGCTAAAATCTTCGTCTTTTATTCAGGCAGTAGACAGTTTAGACAGGACATCCACCCACAAGTGTAGCAACTTTGACGCGTTTCGAACAATAGTTCTTAGTCGTAACAATGAGCTGTGTTATCTCTGGTGGTTTTATGTTGGTTTGTAGAGTAATTACTCACTGAGGGGCAGTGAGTAATTACTCTACAAACCAACATAAAACCACCAGAGATAACACAGCTCATTGTTACGACTAAGAACTATTGTTCGAAACGCGTCAAAGTTGCTACACTTGTGGGTGGATGTCCTGTCTAAACTGTCTACTGCCTGAATAAAAGACAAAGATTTTAGCTACCAAAATCGTGAGTGCTGGAATTTTGTTGTTCTTATTTATTGCCCTGATTCTTTACAAAAACACCCTATGTATGGTCGTAAACTGCTGTACGGGCATTGTGCAGAAGGAAAGGAACGCCATATGGTTTTTGGAAAGCAGATTTCCCTTCAAGGTACACAAAACTGATTTTACAGACTTTGTTAACCCTTTAGGTGTTTCACATGAATTAATGGAATATAGAGATGAAATATCCAAATTTCACTTTTTTGGCAGATTTTAAATTTTAATCCATTTTTTCCAGTTACAAAGCAAGGGTTAAAGGCCAAACAAAACTCAATATTTATGGCCCTGATTCTGTAGTTTACAGAAACACCCCATATGTGGTTGTAAACTGCTGTACGGGCACACGGCATTGCGCAGAAGGAAAGGAACGCCATATGGTTTTTGGAAGGGAGATTTTGCTGGACTGTTTTTTTTTACACCATGTCCCATTTGAAGCCCCCCTGGTGCACCCTTAAAGTAGAAACTCCAAAAAAGTTACCCCATTTTGGAAACTACGGGATAGGGTGGCAGTTTTGTTGGTACTATTTTAGGGTACATATGATTTTTGGTTGCTCTATATTACACTTTTTGTGAGGCAAGGTAACAAAAAATAGCTGTTTTGGCACCGTTTTTATTTTTTGTGATTTACAACATTCATCTGGCAGGTTATATCATGTGGTATTTTTATAGAGCAGGTTGTTACGGATGCGACAATACCAAATATGACTACTTTTTTGGTTGTTTGTTTCAGTTTTACATAACAAAGCATTTTTGAAAAAAAAAAATGTTTTAGTGTCTCAACATTATGAAAGACGTATTAATTTTTTTTTGGGCGACTATCTTGTGTAGGGGCTCATTTCTTTCTGGATGAGATGATGGTTTGATTGGTACTATTATAGGGTGCATATGACTTTTTGATCGCTTGCTATTACACTTTTTGTGATGTAAGTTGACAAAAAATAGCTTTTTTGACACCGTTTTTTTTCTTTTTTTTTTACGGTATTCACCTGAGGGGTTAGGTCATGTGATATTTTTATATAGCAGGTAATTACGGATGCGGAGATACCTAATATGTCAACTTTTTTTATTTATGTAAGTTTTACAGAATGATATCATTTTTGAAACAAAAAAAATCATGTTTTAGTGTTTACATAGTCTGAGAGCCATAGTTTTTTTTCAGTTTTTGGGCGATTGTCTTAGGTAGGGTATCATTTTTGCGGGATGAGATGACAGTTTGATTGGCACTATTTTAGGGTACATATGACTTTTTGATCGCTTGCTATTATGCTTTTTGTGATGTAAGGTGACAAAAAATGGCTTTTTTGACACGTTTTTATTTTATTTTATGGTATTCACCTGAGGGGTTATGTGTACGTCATGTGGTATTTTTATAGAGCCGGTCGTTACAGACGTGTAAGTACCTAATATGTATACTTTTTATTTATTTATTTAAGCTTTGCACATTAATATAATTTTTGAAACAATAAAAATCATGTTTTAGTGTCTCCATAGTCTGAGAGCCATAGTTTTTTCAGTTTTTGGTTGATTGTCTTAGGGTAGAGTATCATTTTGGCAGATGACAGTTTGATTGGCACTATTTTGGGGTGCATATGACTTTTTGATCGCTTGCTATTACACTTTTTGTGAAGTAAGGTGACAAAAAAATGGCTTTTTAGGCCTGGTTTGATTTGCCGAATTTAGCAAAAAAATTGTGCTGCTCCCCATTATTGTACCCCTCAGATTCCGCGTTCACATAGGATCGTGGCATCTAAGTGTAAAAACAGTGTAAAATTAACATTAAAAGAAATTTCAAAAAAACTTACCGCCTCCATTTGCTTGTGACCGGCCGGCTGCCGCCATCTTGCTTGAATATCTGGCGCGAAATCTCGCGGGGCGACAGATTGCGTCATCATGCCGGCCATCGTAGTGACATCATACGTCACCACGCAAGGGATTTCAGCCAAGATCTTCAATCAAGTTGGCGGCTGACGGCACGTCGCGAGCAAATGGAGGCTGTAAGTTATACATTTTTTACACTATTTAAGTTTAAATCGATTTGCTACCACGAAGCACGAGAAAATTTGGCTTTGAGGCGAATTTAATTTATCCTGAAATTCAGATCAAATTCCACTTCGTGGGATTCGATTCGCTCATCTATAGTCATTAGAGATGGCCTTGCGGTTTGCCCGACGGTCGTTTCACGGCGAACTTTGCGTGTTCGTGATTCGCCAAACATACGAACATATGGAGAAATTCGCGCCTGCCATATTCTTTTACATTATGAAGAACTTTGACCCATGACACATCCATCAGGTGGTACAGGACAGCCAATTGAGACATTTCAGCAGATGGACACACCCCCTACCTTATAAATAAACCTGATCTGGCCGCCATTTTACATTCAGTGTTTTGCCAGTGTAGGGAGAGATTGCTGTGTGGAGCAGGGACAGGCTGTTAGGCACAGCAAACGCTAGCTAATAGGGCCAGAAAAGTCATTTTAAGGACTAATATAGGTGTGCTATGGATATGTGTGATTCACAGAGGGGTGCGATATACTTATAATATACTTTTATAATGAGTCAAAAACACATAGATCTATATAGTGATCACCTGGAATTCTAGGGGCTTGGGGCTTACTAGGGCCATTTTTATATAGGGTAAGGTTCCGGACGGGATCGCTCTTATCAGGGCGGGTGGTCTGTGGTTAGGCTATTAGGGCCAGAATAGCACCACCTTTGGGGCAATATCAGGGACAGTTCTTTGCCCACCCTGTCCTTCAATACCACATCATCATCTAGCCCACGGATGGATGTTTTTCTGCTTTCCCTCCTGGATTCATCGATGTGCACTGGAACCCCCCAGATTGTGGTAGGACATATGGTTTCTGATTTGGTGCCGCCGAGCACATGATTTAGTGCCTCAGAGCACTTGTTATTGCCTACCACATCTATTATTTTTGCTTAACTTTAATAATTTAATTTATTTTCATTTTGAGGGATATCTTTTCCATTCACAGGTCCGCAAAATGGGTCCGGATCCGTTACGCAATTTTGCGGAATGGGTGCAGACCCATTCATTTTCAATTGGGCCGGAATGTGCTGTCTGCATCCGCATTTGCGGATCCACATCCGCACTTGCGGATCCGCACTTCCGCATCTGTGCTGCCGTTTCCGCAAAAAAATAGAACATGTCCTATTCTTGTCCGCAATAGCAGACAAGATTAGGCATTTTCTATTATAGTGCCGGCGATGTGCGTTCCAAGGACGTGTGAATTGACCCTCATAGTAAAATTATTAAAGGTTACGTTTTATCTTTACAGGGAGTGCAGAATTATTAGGCAAATGAGTATTTTGACCACATCATCCTCTTTATGCATGTTGTCTTACTCCAAGCTGTATAGGCTCGAAAGCCTACTACCAATTAAGCATATTAGGTGATGTGCATCTCTGTAATGAGAAGGGGTGTGGTCTAATGACATCAACACCCTATATTAGGTGTGCATAATTATTAGGCAACTTCCTTTCCTTTGGCAAAATGGGTCAAAAGAAGGACTTGACAGGCTCAGAAAAGTCAAAAATAGTGAGATATCTTGCAGAGGGATGCAGCACTCTTAAAATTGCAAAGCTTCTGAAGCATGATCATCGAACAATCAAGTGTTTCATTCAAAATAGTCAACAGGGTCGCAAGAAGCGTGTGGAAAAACCAAGGCGCAAAATAACTGCCCATGAACTGAGAAAAGTCAAGCGTGCAGCTGCCAAGATGCCACTTGCCACCAGTTTGGCCATATTTCAGAGCTGCAACATCACTGGAGTGCCCAAAAGCACAAGGTGTGCAATACTCAGAGACATGGCCAAGGTAAGAAAGGCTGAAAGACGACCACCACTGAACAAGACACACAAGCTGAAACGTCAAGACTGGGCCAAGAAATATCTCAAGACTGATTTTTCTATGGTTTTATGGACTGATGAAATGAGAGTGAGTCTTGATGGGCCAGATGGATGGGCCCGTGGCTGGATTGGTAAAGGGCAGAGAGCTCCAGTCCGACTCAGACGCCAGCAAGGTGGAGGTGGAGTACTGGTTTGGGCTGGTATCATCAAAGATGAGCTTGTGGGGCCTTTTCGGGTTGAGGATGGAGTCAAGCTCAACTCCCAGTCCTACTGCCAGTTTCTGGAAGACACCTTCTTCAAGCAGTGGTACAGGAAGAAGTCTGCATCCTTCAAGAAAAACATGATTTTCATGCAGGACTATGCTCCATCACACGCGTCCAAGTACTCCACAGCATGGCTGGCAAGAAAGGGTATAAAAGAAGAAAATCTAATGACATGGCCTCCTTGTTCCCCTGATCTGAACCCCATTGAGAACCTGTGGTCCATCATCAAATGTGAGATTTACAAGGAGGGAAAACAGTACACCTCTCTGAACAGTGTCTGGGAGGCTGTGGTTGCTGCTGCACGCAATGTTGATGGTGAACAGATCAAAACACTGACAGAATCCATGGATGGCAGGCTTTTGAGTGTCCTTGCAAAGAAAGGTGATTATATTGGTCACTGATTTGTTTTTGAATGTCAGAAATGTATATTTGTGAATGTTGAGATGTTATATTGGTTTCACTGGTAAAAATAAATAATTGAAATGGGTATATATTTGTTTTTTGTTAAGTTGCCTAATAATTATGCACAGTAATAGTCACCTGCACACACAGATATCCCCCTAAAATAGCTAAAACTAAAAACAAACTAAATACTACTTCCAAAAATATTCAGCTTTGATATTAATGAGTTTTTTGGGTTCATTGAGAACATGGTTGTTGTTCAATAATAAAATTAATCCTCAAAAATACAACTTGCCTAATAATTCTGCACTCCCTGTATGTATTGCCTAATAATTCTGCACTCCCTGTATGTATATTCTAATGGATTGCCTTCCTTGTACAATGTTATAATATACTTTCTATGTTAGAAAGTATATTATAGTGCATTTGTATTGTGTGGCAGTTGTGTGCGGTTCTGCTGCGATACTGCAGGTATATAGAGGGACAAGCATTATTGGAACAAATTATTTCTACTGGTGTGATATACCAGTCGTCCCACAAAAAAACTGATTGAAGCGTGGTGTTATATACCAATATACTTTCTTTATAGTGCATAGGAGTACTGTATAGTGCATTTGCGCATGCGCATACGCGAAAATTATATTGCCGATATTTCGCATTGAAAAAAATAATGAATGGAGATCGCAAATTCGAATAATACATCTGGTATGTCAGTGTCAATGTTGTGGGACTATTTGTGCACTTCTAGTAATTATTTCTTGGCTGCAAATATGAGCTGAAGGTTTTTCAGGTTTGCCTGCCATTAAAATGAATGGGACCCGCCGCGAACTTGCGGTTCGCGAACATTTGATCGCGATCGCGTTCGCAAACTGTCCCTGCAGATGTTCGTCCATCACTAATAGTCATGACCTATCCATTAATATCTGATCGGTCTATCACCCAACACCTCCACTGGACAGCAGACATTTTACATTCAGTCTTTTGCCAGTGTAGGGAAAGGTTGCTGTGAGGAGCAGGGACACACTGTTAGGGACACAAAACGCTAGCTAATAGGGCCACAAAAGGACTGGTATAGGTGTGCTATCGATATGTGTGACTTAGGCCTCATGCACACGACCGTATTTTTTTGCGGTCCGCAAAAACGGGTTCCGTTTTGCCGTGATCTGTGACCGTTTTTTCGTCTGTGGGTCTTCCTTGATTTTTGGAGGATCCACGGACATGAAAAAAAAGTCGTTTTGGTGTCCGCCTGGCCGTGCGGAGCCAAACGGATCCGTCCTGAATTACAATGCAAGTCAATGGGGACGGATCCGTTTGACGTTGACACAATATGGTGCAATTTCAAACGGATCCGTCCCCCATTGACTTTCAATGTAAAGTCAGGAGTTAATATACCATAGGATCGGAGTTTTCTCCAATCCGATGGTATATTTTAACTTGAAGCGTCCCCATCACCATGGGAACGCCTCTATGTTAGAATATACCGTCGGATTTGAGTTACATCATGAAACTCAAATCCGACAGTATATTCTAACACAGAGGCGTTCCCATGGGACGCTTCAGGTTAGAATTTACTAAAAGAACTGTGTACATGACTGCCCCCTGCTGCCTGGCAGGTACTGCCAGGCAGCAGGGGGCAGCCCCCCCCCTGTAGTTAACACATTGGTGGCCAGTGCGGCCGGCCCCCCTCCCTCCCCTGTAGTTAACTCGTTTGTGGCCAGTGGGCCCCCCTCCCTCCCCTGTAGTTAACTCGTTGGTGGCCAGTGGGCCTTCTCCCCTCCCCCTCCTAATTAAAATCTCCCCCCTATCATTGGTGGCAGCGGAGTGTACCGATCGGAGTCCCAGTTTAATCGCTGGGGCTTCAATCGGTAACCATGGCAACCAGGACGCTACTGCAGTCCCGGTTGCCATGGTTACTTAGCAATTTGTAGAACCATTATACTTACCTGTGAGCTGCGATGTCTGCGTCCGGCCGGGAGCTCCTCCTACTGGGAAGTGAAAACTCAGCTATGAAAAAGCTTTTATGCAGACGGATCTTCGGATCCGTCTGTATAAAAACTAACCTACGGCCACGGATCACGGACACGGATGCCAATCTTGTGTGCATCCGTGTTCTTTCACGGACCCATTGACTTGAATGGGTCCGTGAACCGTTGTCCGTCAAAAAAATAGGACAGGTCCTATTTTTTTGACGGACAGGATACACGGATCACGGTCTCGGCTGCAAAACGGTGCATTTTCCGATTTTAACACAGTCCCATTGAAAGTCAATGGGTCCGCGAAAAAAAACGGAAAACGGCACAACGGCCACGGATGCACACAACGGGCGTGTGCATGAGGCCTTATTGAGGGGTTTAATATACTTATAATATACTTTCAAACATAGAAAGTATATTATAGTGCAATTGTATTGTGCAGCAGTTGTGTGCGGTTCTGCTGCAATATAACAGCCACTCAGAGTGCCAAACGCTATTGGAACAAATAATTTCTACTGGTGTGATTTACCAGTTGCCCCCCAAAAAAACTGATTGAGGCAGGGGAGTTATATACCAATAATATACTTTCTATATAATGCATTTACTTGCATAATGCATTTGTTTGCGGTTTTGCTGAGTTACCGCATCTACACAGAGTGACAAACACTATTGGAACCAAAAATTTCTACTGGTGTGATATACCAGATGCCCCCCAAAACAATTGATTGAAGCAGTACTGTTACCAATAATATACTTTCTATATAGTGCATTTAGGTAGTGCAGCATTTGTTTGTGGTTTTGCTGCGTTACCTCAGCTACAGATAATGACAAAAGCTATCGGAACAAAAAATTTCTTATGGTGTGATTTACCAGTTGCCCCCCCCCCCAATTTTTTTTTTGATTGAAGCAGGGGTGTTATATACCAATAATTTACTTTCTATATAGTGCATTTACGAAGTGCAGCATTTGTTTGCGGTTTTGCTGCGTTACCTCAGCTACAGATAATGACAAAAGCTATCGGAACAAATAATTTCTACTGGTGTGATATGCCAGTTGTCCCCCCAAAAAACTGATTGAAGCAGGGGTGTAATATACCTTCTTCCACAAAAACTGCTCTTCTATAGGGACTTTTGTCACAGGGTCATTTTAAAAATGACAGGCAGAGAAAGAGGCAGGCCATTCCGCAGGGGTGGTAGGGGTTGGGCAGGTGCACCAGGACGGAACCTAAGTAGGAAGTTGCAGAAAGTGCATGAGATTACGTCAAAGGACGCACCACACTTGGTTGAGTGTCTCACTTAGCCTTCCGCTTCTGCACCCTCCTCATCCTCTGTATCTGCACCCTCTTCACTCTCTGCTGTGTGCACCCCCAAAGACACCACCAGCACCACCATAGCCCCTCCACTCGAGTCAGAGGAATTATTTTCCCATCCATTTCCAGACCTTACCGATGCGCAGCCATTCTTAGCATCGGATGAGGAAGAAGAGGTATGAACGGCCGCCACCCAGCAGTCTAATGACAGTACCCAGATCAGCCAAGGAGGGTGGTCCCTGCTGTTGCTGCCTACTCTGAGATCTCTAATGTCAGTGGTGGTGAAGGGGACGATGATCACGTGTCTATGGACGTCACGTGGGTGCCCACAAGAGAGGAAGAGGAGGGGAGTTCAGAGGGAGAGACAGAGCATCAGATAGGGAAGAGAAGGAGAAGCAAGCAGAACTTACAGTGCACAGGAGGCAAAAAGCAGACTGCTAATGTATCTGGAATGAGCCATCCACCATGCACGGTCACATCTGGCGCTCCCAGGACGCCGGCACATGGCTCTGCAGTGTGTTTTTTTTTTTAACGTGTCCGCTGCTGACAATAGTGTGGCCATCTGCATCCTGTCATGTTAACGCATAAGTCGCAGTAAGCCCAACACTCACCTAGGGATGACAGCCTTAAGAGGGCACCTGGCCTCCCATCACCGAGCCCAGTGGGAGCAACACCGTCAGAACCCAGAAAGATTCACTCCTGGTGCTCCATGTCCTGCCTCTTCTCCTTCTACTTCTCCTCTCTCCTCCTATTTGTCCTCCACTCCACAATCCACCGTGCCGTCATCGCGTTCATCTGGCAATAGGCAGGCTTCCGTGGCCCAAATTTCTGATCGAAAATAGATGATGACGCCGGATAACCCTCTTGCCCAACGGCTGACCGCTGGATTTTCAGAACTGCTAGCCCACCAACTACTGCCATATAAACCTGTGGCCATTGGTACACCACAATGGAAGGTCCCCGGAATGAAACATTTCTCCCAGAAGGGCATCCGGGAGCTATATGGCCACTTTCAGCGGCAAGTGAATGAATCTCTGACATTGTGTCGGTGCCAATATACATCTGACCACAGATACGTGGTCTAGAAAACACGGGACAGTACATAACTTTCACTGGCCATCAAACATGCAACCCGTAGCACCCGTGTGGATTTGGTGTTACCGCCCCGGATTGGATACAGGCCTGCCTCTTCTTCTCCTCATCCTATTCCATCCTCCATCTCCTCCTCGGCTGACTCCTCCTTTTCCACTTCTACCGCCTCTTACGCTGCGCCCCCCAAGCTCCCCAAAACAGTCAGTGTTGCTGACGTTCATCGGCGACACACCTGTTCGTCAGACGTCTGATTTGTGACTGCCCGACACGATGGAACTCCCCCTTGTATATGCTTGATAGGCTGCTCCAGCAAAAACATGCAGTTAACGACCACCTTTACGGACTCTGCAGCAGGGCAGGTTCTGGGGAGCTTATTTTTTTTCTCACCGCGCCAGTGGCTGCTCATAAACAAAGCATGCAAACTTCTGCGGCCATTTGACGAGATTACCAGACTGGTCAGTCGCAGCCAGGGCGCCATCAGTGACATCGTACCTTACGCCTTCTTTCTGGAGCGTGCATGGATGAATTCCCAGGGGTGGCTACTCCATCTGAGACAAGTCAACAGGAGTCTGAAGAGGAGTCAGAGGAGGATGGTGCCGGGGCAGAGGAGGAGCAAGAAGAGCATGCTTTAAACGTTTCTGGGATACCTCGTGTTGTCCGTGGCTGGGGGGAGGAGGCTGAGTATGATGTTTTCCTGGCTGATGAGCAGGAGTCAGGCAACTCCACTGCTTCCAGTTTAGTGTAAATGGGAGCCTTCATGCTCCAGTGTTTGAAGAGGGACTCCCGTATAAAAAAGCATAAAGGGCAAGGACCAGTACTGGGTGGCAACGTACTTAGACACCCCGTACAAACACAAAATGGTGGACATGTTACCAGCATCACAGAGGGCTGTCAGAATGCAGCACTTCCAGGCTTTGCTTCGAGAAATGCTGCATTCTGCTTTTGCGGGCAGTTGTGGGTATCAATCCAACAGCGCATGCATGAAGAGGGCAGTTTGAAGATGTGTTGGTCACTGTAGATATGAGATCATTCTTGCAGCCAACCCATCGAGAGTCGCTCTCCGGATCCAGCCTCAGGAAATGCCTAGACCGACAGGTGTCCGACTACATCGGGTTAACGGCCGATGTGAATTCTCTGAGAAGTGAGGAACCCCAGGTTTACTGGGTGTGCAGACTTGACCTGAGGCCAGAGCTGGCACCATTTGCCATGGAACTCTTGGCTTTCCCCTCATCCAGTGTCCTGTCCGAAAGGACATTCAGCGCAGCAGGGGGATCATGACCAATAAGCGCACTCGCCTAGCTCACTACAGTGTGGACTACCTCACATTTCTAAAAATGAATGAGGCATGGATCTAAGAGGAATTCAACACCTGTAACAACCACGTTTAATTAAATTTCCTCATGCCAGCCCAAAAATATCCGCCACCACCCAGAACAAATATTGGTTCCTGTCTTAGGTAAATACAGCTGATTAAATGGCCTTTTCTGTCCGTTGAATTCCAAATGTTTTGGGCCTCTGAGGAATTCAACACCTGTGACGACCACGTGTTTCAACTATTATCATTAGGGTTTTTTTCAAGAGGGGGGATTTCGTTAGCCATGTTTTTAATATAATTTTATATTTTTAGTTCTTTTAAACATATGTATTTGACCTGTATTTGTACTGGCCTTCAGTAAAATTGATATCCATTGACCGTCTAATAGACCTCCAGTCACATACTTACTTGTTCTTTTATGTATGCTGAATGCATAATTTTTGGGACCTGTAGTACACTGGCCTGCTGGAAAATTGATATCCAATGACCGTGTAATCTACCTCCAGCCACATACTTACTTGTTCTTTTATGTACGCTGAATGAATAATTGTGGCAGCCTCGGAGGAATTCCACACCAGTGACTACCACGTGTTATCGAATTTCGACTATCATTAGTTTTTTTTTTCAAAAGGGGTGATTTCATTAGCCATGTTTTTAATCCAATTTTATATTTTTAGTTATTTTAAACATATGTATTTGACCTCAATTTGTACTGGCCTGCAGTAAAATTGATATCCATTGACCGTGTAATATATCTCCGGCCACATAATCATTTAATCTTTTCTGTCCAGTGAATGCCTAATATTTGGGGCCTGTAGTCCAGTGGCCTAAAATAAAAATTTTCTAGGCTCCAACAGGGCACATTTCAGAGAATTTCTCTTTAAGACGCATAAAAATGTCTCCTGATTAAGATACTTTTTTTTTTAATTTTTGTCATTGGTCCCCCTCTAGTATGTCACTGTCCATGTTGTGGCACTATTTGTGCACTTCTACTAAATATTTGGTGGATGCAAATATGAGCTGAATGTTTTTCAGGTTCGCCAGCCATTAAAGTGAATAAGGCCCGCCGCGAACTTACGGTTCACGAACATTTGATCGCGTTTGCGCGTTCGTGAACCGTGCCGGCCGATGTTCGTCCATCACTAGTTGCCGGGTGTCGGACCTAAACTGATCTGATATTGATGACCTACTGTATCCTGAGAAATGGTCCTCAATATCTAAGTCCCAGAAAACTTCTTTAAGAAGAAAGCCAGAAAATGGTGCAGAATTTTAGCAAATTAAATTTTTGGATGTTTACACAATCCCAAATTAGTCAAATATATTAAGAGCCCATGTGAAATTAGAATAGAAGCATTTTTTTTACATTGAGTCCCAAATCTAGTGCTGTTTATGCTATTTATGATAAGTGCCCAGTGTTAAGTATTAACTGAATTTTCTGTAACAGCACTTCAGTATCTGGTAATTTCTTCTGAAGGATTCACTAACATTTACTTCTAAATGTTATCATTATATTCAAGATCACACTGTACAAAATTTCATCAGAGCCAAGGATTAACATTGGTAACATACTGTGATGAGTCAATGATTTTCATAGGTCTATTGTGAATGTATCCCATGGACTTAAAATGATCTTGCTATGTATTGCCTTTAAAGTTTTTCTAAGAAATTGTCGGAATAACTGGTTACCTTTTTTAAATTTCTGATACAAATCCACTTGAAATAAATGACTGTTGCTAGTTCTTTTCTCTTCAATAACACTCTGCAATTATAGCCATTTGGATATTCTTAAGCTTGAAGAAATTGTGTTCATGTTTAATACAAAATTATAAGGAGAAGTATAATTAAATGTATTCTCTAGCAGGATAAAATATTTTAGAAAAAGGACAGAATTTGTTTAAAATACATAAATAAATAAAAAAATAAAAAATAAACAAATGAAGCATTACTCACCTCGCAGATGGCCCACTGCTACTGTTCTGATGCCTACTGAAATGGCAAGAAATGGCCGCTTAGCCTATGATTGGCCACATTGGTGACCTGCCTCTACTGAATGGCTGGGCAGGCATTACCTACTGTTTTCTAGGTGTGAACACTAGACTAGGAAATAGAAATCAGCAAGACTGCGGTAAGCATAGGAACGGCAACTACTGGAAATTAGGAAGGTGAGCACTGCTTTGTTTACGGTATATTTTTTTACCCATTTTTTAAACCCTTTAATAAAAAATAAAAGATATAAAATAGCCACTATACAATACTGTATCATTAGTTCATATATGGAGATGTAATCAGAAGAATACATAATACAAGAATACATAGAAGAGCTGGGACCTCATAACAAAGGTTAAAATTAGCTTTCATGCAGGCAGCATGTTAGAGCAGGAGGAACTGAGCAGATTCATATATTGTTTTGTGGGAAATGATTAAGTAAAACGTGTCATTTATTTATTTATATCTCTGCTCTTTCTGAACTTAAAGGGGTTATCCAAGTTATATTTATTGATGACCTATCCTCAGGAAAGGTCATCAATATCAGATCGGCGGGGGTATGACACCCGGCACCCCCGCCGATCAGCTGTTTAAAGAGAGGCTGTGCCAGCACTGGCTCCTCTTCATTGTTTACCTGATCGCCGTTCCATCTGCAGCGGTGAGCGGGTGTAATTACACCCAAGCCGTCCCATTCATTTCAATGGGACGCATCGCTCCTATACAAGTGTATAGGAATGAGCCTTCCCATTAAAATGAATTGGACGGCTTGGGTGTAATTACACCTGCTCACCACTGCAGATGCGACGGCGAGCATGTAAACAATGAAGAGGAGGCAGCTCTGGCATGGCGTGCGCCTTCTCTTCAAATAGCTGATCGGTGGGGCTGCTGGGTCTTGAGGATACATTATCAATAAATATAACTTGGACAACCCCTCTAAGACTGCCCCCAGGTACAGCTATGAGAGACTGAGAGATATCTCTGTAAACAGGGAAGGCTTTCAATTACTGATAACATCTCCCTCTGTACAGTTATCAGTGACTGACAGCTATCTCTGTATACACACTTACACAGAGAATACTATCAATCACTCATAACACCTCCCCGTGTACAGCTATCAGTGACTGACAGCTATCTCTGTATACACACACAGGGAATGCTATCAATCACTGATGACACCTCCTCGTGTATAACTTTTAGTAACTGACAGCTATCTCTGTATACACAGTTACATAGTGAATGCTATTAATCACGGATAACACCTCCTCAAGTACAACTATCAGTGACCTGAACACCTCCCCCATCTACAGTTATCAACAACTGACAGCTATCTCTCTAATGTCAGGCTGATTGGGTTAAAATGGCAGACTTGACATGTTAAAAGGAGGGTGATGCTTGAAATCATTGTTCTTCCAAAAAAAAAAAAAAAAAAAAAAAAAAAAAAAAAAAAAAAAAAAAAAAAAAAAAAAAAAAAAAAAAAAAAAAAAAAAAAAAAAAAAAAAAAAAAAAAAAAAAAAAAAAAAAAAAAAAAAAAAAAAAAAAAAAAAAAAAAAAAAAAAAAAAAAAAAAAAAAAAAAAAAAAATAAAAAAAAAAGAAAAAACCATGGTGACCTGCAAAGAAACGCGTGCAGCCATCATTGCGTTGCATAAAAATGGCTTCACAGGCAAGGATATTGTGGCTACTAAGATTGCACCTCAATCAACAATTTATAGGATCATCAAGAACTTCAAGGAAAGAGGTTCAATTCTTGTTAAGAAGGCTTCAGGGCGTCCAAGAAAGTCCAGCAAGCACCAGGATCGTCTCCTAAAGAGGATTCAGCTGCGGGATCGGAGTGCCACCAGTGCAGAGCTTGCTCAGGAATGGCAGCCGGCAGATGTGAGCGCATCTGCACGCACAGTGAGGCGAAGACTTTTGGAAGATGGCCTGGTGTCAAGAAGGGCAGCAAAGAAGCCACTTCTCTCCAAAAAAAACATCAGGGACAGATTGATCTTCTGCAGAAAGTATGGTGAATGGATTGCTGAGGACTGGGGCAAAGTCATATTCTCCGATGAAGCCTCTTTCCGATTGTTTGGGGCATCTGGAAAAAGGCTTGTCCAGAGAGGAAAAGGTGAGCGAAACCATCAGTCCTGTGTCATGCCAACAGTAAAGCATCCTGAGACCATTCATGTGTGGGTTGCTTCTCATCCAAGGGAGTGGGCTCACTCACAATTTTGCCCAAAAACACAGCCATGAATAAAGAATGGTACCAAAACACCCTCCAACAGCAACTTCTTCCAACAATCCAACAACAGTTTGGTGAAGAACAATGCATTTTCCAGCACGATGGAGCACCGTGCCATAAGGCAAAAGTGATAACTAAGTGGCTCGGGGACCAAAACGTTGACATTTTGGGTCCATGGCCTGGAAACTCCCCAGATCTTAATCCCATTGAGAACTTGTGGTCAATCCTCAAGAGGCGGGTGGACAAACAAAAACCCACTAATTCTGACAAACTCCAAGAAGTGATTATGAAAGAATGGGTTGCTATCAGTCAGGAATTGGCCCAGAAGTTGATTGAGAGCATGCCCAGTCGAATTGCAGAGGTCCTGAAAAAGAAGGGCCAACACTGCAAATACTGACTCTTTGCATAAATGTCATGTAATTGTCGATAAAAGCCTTTGAAACGTATGAAGTGCGTGTAATTATATTTCACTACATCACAGAAACAACTGAAACAAAGATCTAAAAGCAGTTTAGCAGCAAACTTTGTGAAAACTAATATTTGTGTCATTCTCAAAACTTTTGGCCACGACTGTACACACTTACACAGAGAATGTTATCAATCACTGAAAACACCTCCCCGTGTACAACGATCAGTGACTGACAGCTATGCCTGTATACACACTTATACAGGGAATACTAAAAATCACTGATAACACCTCCCCTGAATAGAACTGAAGTCATAAAAAAATATATATTCATCTGCTCAGTATCTACTGCTGTATAACATGGTGTCTGCAGATTGCACTGCATTTTGTGATGACAAGTCCTCTTTAGGTCCTTTCATGCTCTATTTCATTGCCGCTAACAATACAGTTCCTCTGGTGTAGAGATTTTTACAAAAGTTCTTGACATGACCAACAAGTAGTGTTGATCGCGAATATTCAAATTGCAAATTTTTATTGCGTATATCAGCACTTTGAGAATTCGCAAAGATGTAGAATATAATGTTATATACCATATTTTTCGCTTTATAAGATGCATCTGATGATAAGACGCACCTATATTTTTGAAGAGGAAAATAAGAAAATAAATATTTTGAACCAAAAGGTGTGCTTTTGGTGGGTTTTGAACTAATGGTGGTCTGTGGATGACAATGTTATGGGGGGATCTGTGGATGACACACTGTTATGGGGCGATCTGTGGATGACACTGTTATGGGGAGATCTGTGGATGACGCACTGTTATGGGGGATCTGTGGATGACACTGTCATGTGGGATCTGTAGATGATACACAGTTATGGGGAGATCTGTGGAGGACACTGTTATGGAGGATGTGTGGATGACACTGTTATGAGGGAATCTGTGGATAACGTACTGTTATGGGGGATGTGTGGATGATACACTGCTATTGGGGATGTGTGGATTATACACTGCTATGGGGGATGTGTGGATGACACACATATATAATCTTATGTAATGGGGGTCACTATTCACATAGGGACAATATACTGTGACACATATGATACTGTGACCAGCATAAGATGATCTTATGCTGGTCACAGTATCATATGTATCACAGTATATTGTCCCTGTGTGAATAGTCACCCCCATTACACCATCAGGCCCCGCTCACAGCAGTCTTTATATGTAAAACATTTGTATGTAATGCTCCAGCAATGGCTCTGCTTTCTTTTGTGACAGTACTCACATATCAAAGCAGCGGTCCGACCGGCAGCGTAACGTAACTCACTCAGTCAGTCATGCTCCTGCCAGCTTCATTAATGCTTTGATAGTGACTACTGTTACAGAAGAAAGCAGAGCCATTGCTGAGCATTACATAAGTGGCTCTGCTTTAAACTAGGGCAATCCTCTGTAGTAGTACTCACTACCAAAGCGGCAGGCAGGCCAGCAGTGTAACGTCACTCACTCATTAGCGCTCTTCCCACTTCATTAATGAAGCAGGAGCGTGAATGAGTGAGTGAGGATACGCTGCCGGCCTACTTGCCGCTCTGATAGTGAGTACTACTACAGAGCATTGCGCTAGTTTAAAGCAGAGCCACTGCTTGAAGATTACATGAATGGACTTTATATATGAAAACTTTTGTGAGCGGGGCAGTCATTGTACTCCATTACACCACCGGGCCCCGCTCACAGCAGTCTTCATATGTAAAATCTTCTTATGAAATGCTCAGCAAATGGCTCTGCTTTCTTCTGAAACAGTACTCACTATCAAAGTAGCGGCCGGCCGGCGCGTGACATCACTCACTCGGTCATGCTCCTCTCACTTCATTAATGAAGCTGGCAGGAGCATGACTTAGTGAGTTACGTTACGCTGCCGGCCGGACCGCTGCTTTGATAGTGAGTACTGTTACAGAAGAAAGCAGCGACTGCTTGAAAATTACAGCCCAGATTGCTGCATATTACTGGGGAAATACAAATATATTTTCCTTTCATTGTTACACTTATCTGTAGAAAAGTCTTTTGTTTAAAAATAGAAAAACACTTGGGCCCAATTGCCGTTCAGCAGTGCAGTGAGATATTTTACAGCCCAGTTTGCCGTGTATTACTGGGGAAATACAAACATATTTGCCTTTCATTGTTGCATTTATCTGTTTAAACACCTTTTGTGTAAAGTAGAAAAACAATTTGGTCTAATTGCCGTTCTGCGGTGCAGTGAGATATTTTTCAGCCCAGTTTGCTGCGTATTACTGGGTAAATACAAATATATTTACTTTTCACTGTTGCACTTATCTGTTGAAAAGCCTTTTGTGTAAAAACATTTTAAAAAATTGGCATGATTGCTGTTTTGCAGTGCAGTGAGATATTTTACAGCCCAGTTTGTTGTGTATTACTGGCAAAAATACAAATATGTTCTACTTTCATTGTTGCACTTATCTGTTGAAAAGCCTTTTGTGTAAAAAAAAAAAAAAAAAAAAAACTTGGGCCTAATTGCCATTTAGCGGTGCAGTGAGATGTTCTAAATCCTTGTTTTCTGTGTATTAGTGGCGAAAAAATATATATATTTGATCTTAAATTTAGTAATTTGATCTAATAGTATGTCAGACAGAGAAGTGCCAGGCCCTGCACAGAGGAGTGGCAGAAGCCTAAATGTTTCTAGCACAGGCAGAGGTTGCAGCAGTGTAAGGGGCCGTGGCAGCAGGGGTCACTTTGAGAGGCCTGAGCTCCCAGTGTCAGCTAGCGGTTGTGTCGTGACCAGCAACTTAGCAGTTATTGAATGGTTAACTCGATCTTCGACTTCATTGCAACTTACATCACACCCCCCCAGCCAAGAGTCAGTGGGTTCGTCAGACACAACCCTTAGTTGTCATGGCCCGGGAGCAGGCCATGTGCCCTCACCTGTCCTCAACCTGCCTCTGTCCTTTCATACACTAGGCGAGCAAGTAGTGATGAGAAGAGTGGCGTGGGAGCTGGTGTTGCGATCGGTCAGGCCCCTGACCCAGAGATGGTTGAGGAGGACATCAGTGACGTGCAGACAGTACTCGATGATGAAGATGTAGCTGATCGCACTTGGGAGCCGAGTGACGAAGGGGCTTCATTTAAAAAAAAAAAAAGTCTTTATATAATAATGTAATGTTATAAAATCCGGTGATAAATGATAAATCTGCAGCGTGGGGGCCTCGTGTGGCTTACACATTTTCAAAATGTTCCTTCAGCGGGGCAAATAGATTCCGGATGACGCTCCATGACTTTCCCAGAAGCTTCTGTCGGAAGCAGCGGTTCATTTCTGAGACGTCCGTATAGTGCGGGGGGAATCCGAAGACCATCTCCATCTCCGTGCACCACAGGATGTCCTCCTTCCCATTCATGATGACTGGGAACTCATGATGTTTTCCCTGATGAAGAGACCAGAAAGGTCTTCCGGGCTCCAAGCTATCTTGAAGCTTTGTCTTCTCATTGTCTGTAGCTACTAGAGGCCTGTTCATGCCAGGCAGGTTCCCCCAGAAGTATCTGGCTTGATGAGCAGCTGATACCGCACTTGCATCAATCTTGACAGGATTCGTCTCCAGGTGCAGAGAAATTTGTTTTTTGGAATGCTTTCTCCATCTCAACCACATCGTCGAATAACCAGAAGACTGGCCAATTCTCTCCTGTCTTAGGCAACACAATTTTTTTTTAAATTACATTTATTAAATATTTATTATTAAATTAAACCAAAACTTGATTACAATTATAAGTAACTAAACTTAAATTTGCCAATATATTATCCCAATCTTCTATGGAAATTCCTGGACAATCAATTTGCCAAGACTTTTGGGCCGGAGAACGTGTATTATTAAATTGTGCCGAGCCGAGGTGGCCTCCTCATGCTGCTGCCACCTCCACACTTTGTCGTCGTTCCACTCTGTGGATTCCTCATGCTGCTGCTGTCTCCATCATCTCTCGTCGTCATGCTACTCTGTGGCCTCCTCATGCTGCTGCCATCTCCACAATCTCTCATCTTCATGCTACTCTGGCCTCCTCATGCTGCTGATACCTCCACACTTTGTCATCGTGTCAGTCTGTGGCCTCCTCTTGCTGCTGACACCTCCACAATCTCTCGTCATTGTGCCACTCTGTGGCCTCCTCATGCTGCTGCCACCTCCACAATCTCTCGTCATGGTGCTACTTTGGCCTCCTCATGCTGCTGACACCTCCACACTTTGTCATTAAGCCACTCTGTGGCCTCTTCATGCTGCTGCCACCTCCACAATCTCTCGTCATCGTGCTACTCTGTGGCTTCCTCATGCTGCTGACACCTCCATACTTTGTCGTCATGCCACTCTGTGGTCTCCTCATGCTGCTGACCCCTCCACACTTTCTTGTCGTTCCACTCTGTGGCCTCCTCATGCTGCTGCCATCTCCACAATCTCTCATCTTCATGCTACTCTGGTCTCCTCATGCTTCTGATACCTCCACACTTTGTCATCATGTCACTCTGTGGCCTCCTCATGCTGCTGCCATCTCCACAATCTCTCATCTTCATGCTACTCTGGTCTCCTCATGCTGCTGATACCTCCACACTTTGTCATCATGTCACTCTGTGGCCTCCTCATGCTGCTGCCATCTCCACAATCTCTCATCTTCATGCTACTCTGGTCTCCTCATGCTGCTGATACCTCCACACTTTGTCATCATGTCACTCTGTGGCCTCCTCATGCTGCTGACACCTCCACAATTTCTCGTTATCGTGCCACTCTGTGGCCTCCTCATGCTGCTGCCACCTCCACAATCTCTCGTTATGGTGCTACTTTGGCCTCCTCATGCTGCTGACACCTCCACACTTTGTTGTTATGCCACTCTGTGGCCTATTCATGCTGCTCTCACCTCCATAATCTCTCGTCGTCGTGCTACTCTGTGGCTTCCTCATGCTGCTGACGCCTCCATACTTTGTCGTCGTGCCATTCGGTGGTCTACTCATGCTGCTGACACCTCCACACTTTCTCATCGTGCCACTCTATGGCCTCCTCATGCTGCTGCCACCTCCACAAGCTCTCATTGTCATGCTACTCTGTGGCCTCCTCATGCTGCTGACACCTCCACAATTTCTCGTCGTCGTGCTACTCTGTGGCCTCCCCATGCTGTTTACACCTCCACACTTTGTCGTCATGCCACTCTGTGGCCTCTTCATGCTGCTGCCACCTCCACAATATCTTGTCATCGTGCTACTCTGTGGCCATCTCATGCTGCTGGTATACGCAGAAATCCACAGCACTCTTCTATTTGTGCAAAAATGTAAATTGGTTTATTTCAAATTTGGTAGCCAAAAGCAGGAGTGGGTACAAAACCCAGAAGACTTGCAAATATTCCATTCACGTTCACAAACTTACTGCTGACACCTTCGCCACTCTGTCAGGGGGCTCTACTTGTTTAAGCGTTTAATAGAACAGGTTCTGTAGACATCTATATGGAATCAGCTAACAATGGTGTAAAAGGAGTGCGCTCTTTCACGCTGCAGTAGGATCTTGGGCCTCTGCACGGTTCTTTATACCTGGCGCTAACATCGACCTGTAAGGCTGAGTTCATACATGAGTTATTTGGTCAGTTTTGGCCCCGTGACTGCCTAAATAAGTGAAGTATGCAGTGATTCTAAGAGCGACTCCTGTCATCTGCATGTCATACTGACTCACAGTATTATTTCACTACCAAAGCAGACTCCCTATGCGTGTTACTTCAAGGCACAGTGTTCTACACCACTATAAATGCTCTCCCCAGCCAGAAAATAGAAATTTTTTAATGTGATTCGCCTCAAATTAATTCCGATTTTTTTTTCCCCCCCAAAAAAATTGGCGAACCAGCTCATCTCTAGTGAGAAGCATTAGCATTTGGACTGCCATGAAAAGGAGGTTCATCAGAAGACTGGGGAGCCCATGCATAGCTGTGTTGGTGGTCTTATTAGTGGCAGTGGTAGGGACAGTGGCATTTTGGGTAAATACAGAGCAGACAATTGGGAGGAGGCCAAGGAGCTTATGATGAAATTTCACAGTCTGATAAAAGTGGTGGAGTGATGACTCTGATGAAATTTGTGTGTTGGACAGGATCTGGGGGCCAAATAGGGGTGCTGAGGAGGAAGCAATATCAGAGGATTATGGTGGTGGTGGCACTATGGTTACAGGCTCAAAATGTGCTACACTGAGGCCAAGCTCAGCTGCTGCTCACAATGTGTTGAAGTGTTGAGCGAAACAAAGCATTAGAAAACTTTGAGTCGCAACAAATCCAAATTTCTTCTCACTTCATGGTTACAAATCAGTTTTTCCTAAAACGGCAGCTACATGTGAAAGTAAGAAGCCCGGGAATGTGAGATCACCCATAATGCCAAGCAGCCCGTCAATCCGCAGATAGACATCCCCTGTGATGTTACAGCCCTAAAAAATCCTCACCCCGCATGGTCTCGCGCTCATGCACTAGGGACAGTGTTGCTGAAAATGATTAATAGAAAAATATTGGAGAAGGGACAGTGCAGGGAGAGTGCAGGGAGACTTATTCTGAGTATTTTTTTATTTTTTATTCCTACATTTACTTATTCTTCAGCTTCATAACTCAGCAGTAAATGTAATTCAATACCAATATGATGGAAGCTTTTATTATGCCAGCGTGCCAACCACTACCATCCAGTCTTTAGAGGAGCCATGTCTTAATAATAACCATCCTCATCTTTGGCTGGTTTTACTTATTCCAAATTATTATTCGAAGTCTCCATGTCCTAGAAAAGACAGCAAGATGCAGAGAGAGGAAGAGCTGGATGATCCTGATGATATATTCTCATCAATATTAGATGATGTGGAAAAGAGGAAAAGCAGATGTCTGAAGAAGTGATCCCACCTATAGGGCAGGAGAGCTGTGGGTATGCCAGAGCTGTATTTACTGTCGAATAACCTTTAGGAGATTGCAAGCAAGAACAGTAGTAATATCAATATTGTCCCCCCACCTAACCAGCCAAACCCCATACCAGCAAAACTCCTGTCTAAAGGTGCCACTCCGTCATTAACAATGAAGAAGGACTATACAGTGCGGTCTTCATTATTAAATGAAAGGCAGCTGCGGGCTAATTGGCTGCGTGATTCTTCACCGTAGCATGGTCGATCCATGTGGTCGTACCCTAAGGCAGAGTGGCCTGGGTATACCTGATTTATAGAGGTTTGTGACAAATTAATTCATAACAAATCAAATTTCTTTGCTAACTTTGGCAAAGTTGCTGTATTCAATTTTTCTAAACTTTGCTCTCCAAACTTCTGTATGGCATTTTTTACTCCACGAGGCCAGCACACAAAACTAAAGCTGTGTGCAAGATCTGCAGGATTACAAGAAGCCATGGGTGTTCAAACACAAACATAGGTAACACGGCTCTATTGCGGCAAATAAGACGGCATCACTGGATCCTGTGGGAGAATAGCTTGTGTGCAACCTGACCAAGTTGTACAGTTACTGTCATACGACTGAGTTGTGGTAAATGTAATGCAGTTCTTCTTCCTCAACAAAATGTAATTCTTCTCTATGCCACCAGTAGCAGTTTTTGCCATAATCCCACCCCTACAGTTTTGGACAGGAGTCCGTTGTGCCGTAATTCTGCTTCTTCACCAAAATGTAATTATTTTTAAAAATGTAATTCTTCTCTATGTTATCAGCTGCAATTATTTGTATATCAATGTCTTGGGATTTTTGGCTAGGTGTCTGTAGTGACGCAGTTCTATGCCTTCTAGAAAATTGAACTCTTCTCTAAAATTGATTTCTTCTGTATGATATCTTCCGCAGTTTTTGACATATCATATCAATTGGACTTTTGGACAGGTGTCCGTAATGGCGCAGTTCAACAACTCCCCCAAAATGTAATTCTTCTCTTAAATTGATTTATTCTGTGTACCATTACTTGGACTGTTTGCCAGGCAGTTGTCTGTAAACATTTTCTTGTCATGAAAATATGGTGCAGTTCAACACCTTCACAAACAAAAATGTATTATGCTGTATGATAGTCGCACTTCTGCCCAGCTTTTTTGTTTGTTTAATATTGTTTTGTTTTCTAAATAACTGGCCTTTCCCGACACATACCCTGATCTCGGACCCAATGGACCTCTGGGGAAGCAGATTGGAAAGGATGCTGGAACTTGCCCACTTTGGTCTCTCTGTACTGTTGAGTCCAGCCTCCATTGCCAATCTCAGACAGAGTTTTCAGCAAGGCAACTGCAGTCACCACACACAAACAAACTTCAACTGCCATCATACAAAGCATCATTTTTGTAAAAAAGAATCAGGAATGAATCTGTGAGGACTTCCACACACCTCAGGCTGAGGCCAATGAATATATTTGTCATTTCTGATGTTGCCCCATGATGCCACTGCTGCTGTCTACCTGAATACCATCATGTCTAATACAGTATGGCTGCTGTGGCTTCCGCAGCTGCTAATCCTTGCTGCTAATCCCCCTACTGCCACTTCCATTACCCTAACTGCCTTTACCATTTTCCTAATACAGCTCCCACTACAACAGCTACTGCCCCAACAAAGCTATGCAAACATCTACATGCTGCTTTGTTTGTTCCATGCTCTGCTTCTATTGCTGACACTAATAGCCCTACACACCTTGTACTTTTCACATCCAAATCAAAGGGAACATTTTTCCAGGCTTGTTCAACTTCAGAACAAGCCACTGTTTCTTCTGAAAATTAAAGCTTGTGTGTCTATAAATGCAGGCAGGCATTCTGATTTTAGATTCAGATGCTTGTGCAGACCAAGCCACTGTTTCTCATGACATAAAAGGCAGTGTCCGTTTTTGTAATATTGTTGACCTATCCTCAGGATTGGTCATCAATATCAGATCAGTGTGGTGCCGACTCCTGGAACCCCTGCAGATCAGCTGTTTGTAGAGATATTATATGAGTGCTGTGTTCTCACGGTTTACCTTCTCACTGTTGACAATGCAGTAGTGAGAAGACGTAATTACAGCACCGCCATCCTCATTTGCTTTAATGGGGCAACTACATTCTATTCACTTCAATAGGAAGGAATCCTCCCATTGAAGTAAATGGGACGGCTGAGTTGTAATTACATCTGCTCATACCTGCAGTTGCGATGGTGAGCAGTTAAACAGTGAAGAGAAGGCAGTGCTTGTACTCGCACACTGCATTCTCTTCAAACAGATCGTCAAAAAGGCTGGCAGTCACACAACCGACACCCCCTTCCCCCCCGGTCTGATATTGATGAATATTACAAAAGTGGACAACCCCTTTAACATGTGTGTGTAAATTGGGACAGGTATCTGCTCTGCCACTGTTCTGTCATAATGTTTGGATGCTTGGTCCCAACAGGCCACTGTTCTTTTTTCCAATAACACTGTGTGTTAAACACCTTCTGTCCCTGATAAGAGACAATTTTTGAAAGCTAATATGAAAAATATGGCACAGTATGTTTTAAAACATGCTGTTAATACTGTCAAACATGCATTTACCCATAGCTACACAAATTTGAATGTTATTCTGACATTATTTTCTATTGCTGCATTAAAGAGCTTGAAAGGGGGTGGAAGGGAATGAGCTTAGCTGCTTAAAAGACCTTTTTTGTGGTCTGGGGTTACTATTTTTCCTTACGGAAAGCTCCTAGCCCCATTAAGGGATTATTGTAGTCCAGGCAATGCTCCTCTGGATTGCTAGGAAAAATATGTAAATTAGCACATCTAACATCTACTGGCATCAGAGAGGCTTAGCTTTCTTTTCCTTTTGGAAGAAAAGATAATTTGAATATCTTTTCCTGAAACCCAAGATATTGATATGCTCTCTAGAACATAGCCAACATGCTATATGTTCCCTCTCAACAGGGAGCCATGCTTCACCTAATACTGCGGTTTTTACAGACTTTTATCCTGCTTCCCCAGAAAAATAAATATCAAAATAAAAATGTTTACATAGAATCGAAAGTAGAGGACAACTCAAATATTTACTGGTGATTTATTCAGAGAATATTAATTGCATAACTAATTATACATTGAGAATGGTTATGTAGAAACTAGTGATTATAGTTTTTTAATACTAATTTAAATATACCACTAGTATAATCCTTTTAAAACTTTGAGTGATTATTTTGAGCTATACAAAGCCAGTAAATCCTTGAAATATGCAGATTTAGTATATTTAAAACATGGATATTGCCTCATGTTTTAACACAAAAGCAAATCAAGATTCCAGATTTTAGAGACTGAACCACTAGGCCAGGGGTAGGCAACCTCCGGCACTCCAGCTGTCGTGAAACTACAACTCCCAGCATGCATACTTGCTCTGTTCTTCTCAGCACTCCCATAGAAGTGAATGGAGCATGCTGGGAATTGTAGTTTCACAACATCTGGAGTGCCGAAGGTTGCTGATCTCTGCACTAGGCAGTCTCAAAAAGGTTAGTTTTATATTACATTTAGTTTTTCATAGAAAACTAGTAAAAAAAAGTAGAAAATACTCTAGCTAGCTTTCCTTTGAAGAAAAATAATAGGAAATCTTCATTACGCCAATCATTTGGAAATATCTTATTTAGTGTTGGTCGAGCACCAAAGTGCTCGGGTGCTCGAGTAGAACACTTCGGGATGCTCGAGTGCTCTACCGAGCACCCAAGCACAATGGAAGTCAATGGGAGAACCCGAGCATTAAACCAGGCACCCCCTGCTCTGAAGAGGGGAGGGTGTCTGCTTCACATAATAAGGTCAGAAATTGATGGAAATAGTTCAGAAACAGCATGGGGAGGATGTATGGATGCATCTTAGACTCCTAGATCGTTGCTGGGAACGATGTTGTCCGAGTAGTACGCCAATTTTACAGACTGAAAATAATATGCACAAAACCGAAGATAAAATCGATTTTATCGAAAAATTGTTAGGAAACATTCTTTCCTGTATATTTACTTGTATATACTGTATAAAGTGCAAGTGCTGCCAAAAACTACAAGGAGGAGGCACTCCGATACAACCTGTATATCACATAAAGGTGGGCCTCATTCACATTGTGGTGCAATTGTTCAGGTAGTGGGACTCCTACACTCATAAAACCTATGCACTAAGGGAAAGAGCTGCCAAAAATTTACAAGGAACCGGCACTCCAATACACCCTTTATTACACATAAAGGAGGGCATCATACACACCCTTAAAAAATTATGATTGATGGCCTGCTGGTGACCCTCAAAAACATTAGGAGCAAGGGCCTGCTGGTGACCCTCTAAAACATTAGGGGTGAGGGTCTGCTGCCAAGCTGACCATCTAAAACATTTTGTAGGTGACGGCCTGCTGCCGAGCTGACCATCTAAAACATTATGGGCAATGGCCTGCTGCTGAGCTGACCATCTAAAAACTTTAGTGGGTGAGGGCCTGCTGCCGAGCTGACCATCTAAAAAAATTTTTGGGTGAGGGCCTGCTGCCGAGCTGACCTTCAAAAAATGTAGGGGTGAGGGTCTGCTTCTGAGCTGACCGTCTAAAACATCATGGTTGAGGGCCTGCTGGTGACCCTCTAAAACATTAGGAGTGAGGGCAACCTAATAAGCATGTTGATATGATGGAGGAGGAGGAGGAGGAGGAGAAAAGGGAGACTGAATCATATACCATTTTTAGTAGTGGAAGGGGTGCATGGAAACACGTTGTATTCATTACACCATAAAAGCCACATTTTGAGTGCCTTTATGTGCAGCGGGGCAGGCCAGCACCTCCAAGGCATAGAGCGCCAGTTCGTGCCACGTGTACAGCTTGGACACATAATAGTTGTAAGGCACACAGGGATCACTGAGGACGCTGACACGGTCTGCTACGTACTCTTTTACCATCTTCAAAAAGTTTTCCCTCCCTGTGACACAAGGCCGCGCATCAGGTTGAGGGTGCTGGCGGGTTGTCATAAAACTGTCCCAGGCCTTGGAGAGTGTTGCCCTGCCTCTGTTGGAACTGCTGTGTGTTCCCCTCGTCTCCCCTCCTTGGTTGGCAAAGGAACTACATACTCTGCTGCCAGCGTTGTCAGCTGGAAATTTTTGGAGCAATTTTTCCACAAGGACTTTCTGGTATTTGCACCTATTCCTCTCCACCACAGGGATAAGAGATGAGAAGATCTTTTTGTAGCAGGGGTCGAGAATGGTGAACAACCAGTAATCGGTGTTGGCCAAAATGCTTACAACGCGAGGGTCATGGGAAAGGCAGCCTAACATAAAGTCAGCCATGTGTGCCAGAGTCCCAACAGACAAGACTTTACTGTCCTCATCAGGAGGATGACTCTCAATCTCCTCATCCTCTAACTTCTCTTTTACCCATTTACGCTGAACAGATGGAATAAAACTTCCATGGGTACTACCCTCTGTAGCGGAGGCAACCGTTTCCTGCTACTCCTCATCATCCAATTTGCGCTGAAAAGACAAACTGAGGGTGGTCTGGCTATCACCCTGTGTACTTTCTTCCCCCATTTCCACCTCTTCCACATGCAAAGCGTCCACCTTAATTGTGAGCAGCGAGCGTTTGATTAGACACAGAAGTGGGTTGATTAAGCTGATAATAGCGTTTGCCGCTCACCATCTGTGTTGATTCCTCAAAGTTGCGTAAAACCTCACAGAGGTCAGATATCAATGCCCACTCCTCGCTTGTTAAGAGCGGGAGCTGACTGGAAAGGCGACAACCATGTTGCAGCTGGTATTCCACTTCTGCTCTCTGCTGCTCAGAAAGCCTGGCCAACATGTGGAACGTGGAGTTTCAGCGCGTGCTCATGTCGCACAACAGTCAGTGAGCTGGCAATTGCAAGCACTGCTGCAGCGTTGCCAGACCGGCAGAAGCTGTTGATGACTTGTGGAAATGGACACGCGGCACACCTTAACCAGTAGCTTAGGCAAATTGGGGTAGGTTTTGAGAAACCGCTGAACCACAAGGTTCAACATGTGGGCTAGGCATTGTATGTGTGTGAGCTTGCCGAGCTCCAAAGCCGCCACCAAGTGACAGCCATTATCAGACACAACCATGCCTAGGTTGAGTGGCGAGAGCCACAGCTCAGTCTGGTCCCTTATCCCCTGCCACAGCCCTGCAGTGGTGTGACCTGCAGACACTGGTTGTGGATCCAGGCATTCGGCCCACCTATTAGGGTGCTTTGATGCCATGTGGCGGATTATGATGATGGTGGTGAGGTTGCTAGTGTTCATGCCCCTGCTCATTTTGGTAATGACAATTCCTTTATTGTCCGCACTTTCCTCAAAAAAGCACCAGGCTGCGGAACACCTACCCCTTGGCAAGGGAAACTTCCGCAAGGGGGTGCCCTGGTGAACAGTTGCGGGCCTGTTTGTTGTGGCCCGCCTTCTCCCTTTTGCCACCCCACTGCCTCTTCCAGCCATTCGCGGTGCCACAGATCCCTCCCCCTCTGTACTGCTGTCCTTGCTCGGCTTGCCACCTTCCCGGGTTGGCTCAGTGACTTCATTGTCCAGCACCTCCTCTTCCACTTTCTCACTCTGGTCATCCTCCTGACTTGTTGACATTACAACAACCTCAGTTATTGACAACTGTTTCTCATCCTCATAATCAACCTCTTGATAAACTAATTGCTGTTGACTTATTGGCAACTGTGTCTCATCATCATCATCCACCTCGTAAAACACTAATTGCCGTTTCCCACCGTCATCTTCTTCTGACTGTGGATGCTCTTTAAGTGGGTTTGGTGAGAGGCCCAAATTAAGGAATGGCGATGAAAACAGTTCCTCTGAATATCCGAGTGTGGGATCACTTGTTTGCCAAGACTCTCCATAGTGGGTGGAAGGAGTATCAGGGTAAGGATTCTGTTGACCAGACTCTTGGCTACTGAGACTGGACTTGGTGGAAGACAGGGTGGTGTTTAACTGACTGGAAGCATTATCTGCTGCAATCCAACTGACCACCTGGTGGCACTGGTCTGACTTCGAGAGGTGGTGTCCTTCTCCACCTTGCAAAATGGGACATGAAGCTAGGTATCGTGGATGAGTGTGCTCCTTGTGCTCTGGCAGCAGGCACAGTTTCACCGTGCCCAGGGCCACGGCCTCTGCATGCACCATCAGCAGCACGGCCACTTCCCCGTCCCTTGCTGCTCGCCTAGCACATATTAAATCGTATATATGCTTACAAGTATGTCACACGTACAGTAGCACAGGTTTTGTAAGTGTATGCGCAAATAAAGTACACAGAATGTCAGATATTTTTAGGATGCGCACAGGTTAAACAGAGGTATAGCGCAAGTAATTTCGCTGTCACCACCGGCTAATAAAAAATTACACTGAATTAATATCACTGATATTTAGGATGGGTAAACGTTACACAGGAGATGTAGCGCAGGTAATGTCGCTGCCACTATCAGCAAAAAATTTGGACTGAATGTAAATGATATTTCGGATACGCAAACATTATACAGGAGATGTAGCACAGCTAATGTAACTGTCCACAGCGGACACTGTCTACAGAAAAAGTACACTGGATGTCACAGATATTTTTAGGCTGAGCTAATGTTAGACAGGAGAAGTAGCGCAGATAATGTCGCTGTCTGCAGGGGCTAAACAATTGCAAGCTATTTAGCTCAGGTTGTGCTAAAAATATATATTGCTTCCAGATACAACTATAGTCTTTAAAAGGACTTTTGGGTCTAACAAGCTTTAGTAATTTAGTGCAGGTTGCACTAAAATATATATTGTTGCCACACACAATAGTCCTTAAAAGGACTTTTGGGTCTATAACAAGTATAAAAACTAAAATATTGCTATTTCAATCCCTACAATATCTCTCCCTTCTGCTCTCCAGCTCTCCCTGACTAATACTGAGCCGATCACGTGTCATCGGGTGCTATATAGCACCCGATGACGCGTTCCAGCCAGGCAATCACTGTAATGCCAGCAGCCAACATGGCAATAGCATTACAGTGATTGGCAGTACTTACCTGTACGTTTATTGGCTGCGTAGCAGCCACAAACATGCGGGGAGGAGACTCGAGCATCGCACTTGAGCACACGCGGTATTCATCCGAACACCGCAATGTGCCAAGCATGCTTACCCAACACCAATCTTATTATGTTAAGGGTTAAGACAATATTAAAAGGAAAGAAAAAGATCAAGTGAGAAGGTGTCTCAAGCTGTTGTCATTCCTGCAATGTAAGGCTATTTCCAGCGTATGAATAGAATAATCATACTATTTTAGCACTGAAAAAAAAACTTTACCCATTATGATTTCCAGAGGAGATAAGTGGAATAATCTATATCGTGAGACATGAAAGACAAGCCCAGCAGAACTTAGATGTTTTAGAAGCGCTGGAAATATTTATTTAGATTGATATTTATCGCTTTACTTCAGAACAGTATGATACCACACAACCGAGGAGATTCTAAATACATCTAATTTGTTATTTTAAAGACAAAGATAAAATGCCTGCATGATGTCTGATATTACTGATGGAAACTAGGAATTGCCTCTCAACCCCAGTTGAAGAAGTCACTTATAAAAGTATTTATAATAAAACTCTGTACACCAATACACACTAGGGTAACAATTGACTTGTGAATGATAATGAGAAATGGAGTCAGGCTTCAATCATCTGTTTCTGGGAATTCCATTTCCACATAGTTTTTTTTGTTTGTTTTTTGTGGGGGGTGTTATTTGGGGGAAATGTTCATCTCAATTTAATTAAACCAGCATGTAAGTGATCAGTAGTTCACCAAACTAGTGATAACGAGAAATTGAGCGTCAAGCCTGAGAATTCAATTTCCACATGGTTAGAATTTAATTTTTTGGGGGGAGGATCAATTAAAATTTTACGAAACTAGCATTTACACATTAGTACAAGGATCAAGGTAGCTCACCTGTCTGCTCTCATGACCACTGATGAAGGAGTCAGACAGACTCCGAAACGCGTCAGGTGAATAATCAATGTACCCGCATATCTGAACTTGGAACAAATATGATTTAAACCATCCAGCCTGAATCGCTCTAGTTGCCGTCACTTGCTTCCATCGGTCTGTGTCTATACAAACCCGCCAGCTGGGACGTGAGCATCTCATCACCACGTGGAACGCCAACCGTGCTAACACCACGTGGGACGCTGTTAGCGGGACTTAGACAGGAGACTATACTTACAAAGACAGTGAGCTGCCAAAGCGACAGAACAGGTAACCGCAGTCAGGGTACCAACGCCAGTGGGACGCCACTGCAGGAGTATATTGGTAACAGACTGCTGATTTAACCCTCAAATGAACCGGGTATTTATAAACTTGACATTCGAATGAACAGGGCTTACCTGAATAACGCAATATAAAAGTACCTGATTGCTGTTTTAATCCTTATATGAACTGGGTATTTGGACGCATTGGTCTTATGCATTACGGTCTCTTGAGTAACGTAATATTACTTCATGAGACACTGTGATGTTAATTTCACTCTATGGGAGGATAAACTAAAAGGAGGTCATCTGCAGCTTTATACCCCTACTCTGGACATTTATTAACTATTAGGAACCATTTGCTTCCTCCTATTATAGTAACAACTGTTGCGGAATTAACAGAAGTAACTCAGTAATTATACCACATTGTTGCAACTATCTACCGCTCATTACTAAATCACATTATTTTTCATTCTGGCTGTAATTAGGTACAGTATTTTTTTTTTAAATGCTTTGTGTAACAGTAGCTAAACAGTAGCTAAACGTACAATATATATAAAATTGGTATCTCTGTACTGACAAGCAGAATAAAGGTAACATGCAGTGTTGATTGAGCATGCTCGGCACTTCGCGGTGTTCAGCCAAATACTGCATGTGCTCGAGAGCGATGCTCGAGTCTCCTCCCCGTTCAGCCAGTAAACGTGTAGGTAAGTTCTGCCACTCACTGATGCCGTAGCCACGCTGGTTACAGTGATTGGCTGACAGGAACGAATCATCGGGTGCTACAAAGCACCCGATTACACGTGGTTCGGCCAGTCTTAGTCAGGGAGAGCTGTGCTGTAGAAGGGACAGATAGTGTAGGGAATTTAATTAAATTTTTTTGTTAGGCAGGGTTGGTATTAGAGACCCAAAAGTCCTTTTAAGGACTATTGTTGTGTCTGACAGCAATATATATTTTTAGAGAAACCTGTGCTAAATAGCTTGCAATTGTTTGACCACTGCAGACAGTGACATTATCTGTGCTACATCTCCTGTGTAACGTGTGCGCAGCCTAAAAATATCTGTGACATCCAGTGTACTTTTTCCGTAGACGGTGTCCGCTGCGGACAGCGACATTACCTGCGCTACTTCTCCTGTATAACATTTGCGCATCCTAAAAATATCTGTGACATCCAGTGTACTTTTTCTGTAGACGCTGCGGACAATGACATTACCTGCGCTACATCTCCTGTATAACGTTTGCACATCCCAAATAGCTGTGACATTCCCTGTAATTTTTTATTAACCGCTAGTGACAGCAGCGACATTAACTGCGCTACATCTCCTGTATAACGTTTGCACATCATAAATATCAGTGATATTCCCTGTAATTTTTTAGTAACCAAACTGGGAAGGTGGCAAGACGAGCAAGGACAGCAGTACAGAGAGGGAGGGATCCGCAGCACCGCAACAGGCTGGAAGAGGCAGTGGGGTGGCAAAAGGGAGAATGTGGGCCACAACAAACAGGCCCGCAACTGTTCCCCGGAGCTCCCCCTTGCAGCAATCTCCCTTGCCAAGGGGTAGGTGTTCCGCAGTCTGGCGCTTTTTTGAGGATGATAAAGGAATTTTAATTTGCAACCTGTGCTGTACCAAAATGAGCAGGGGCATGAACACTAGCAACCTCACCACCATCATCATGATCTGCCACATGGCATCAAAGCACCCTAATAGGTGGGCCGAACGCCTGGGTCCACAACCAGTGTCTGTGGGTCACACCACTGCCTCCTCTTCCTCTTTGTTACATGCTGGCCAATCCCCTGTCCAAGACGCAGGCCCGGTTGGCTCGTGGCATGCACTTAGACCTTTTGCAAGCACCATCAGCTAGCACAACCACTTCTGTGTCCCAGCACAGCGTACATATGTCCATACCCCAGGCCTTAAAACAAAAGTGCAAATACCCAGCCACCCACCCACAGGCCATAGCACTAAATGCGCACCTTTCCAAATTGCTGGCCCTGGAAATGTTGCCATTTAGACTTGTAGATACTAAGGCTTTCCGTCGCCTGATGGCAACAGCCATCACTCGTTACTCATTACCCAGCCGCCACTATTTTTCCCGGTGTGATGTCCCGCCTTACACCAGCATGTGTCCCGTAGCATCACCCGCCCCCTGACCAACGCAGTTATTGGGAAGGTCCACTTAACGACTGACACATGAACAAGTGCTTGTGGCCAGGGATGCTACATTTCCCTGACGGCACACTGGGTGAACGTTGTGGATGCTGGGAGCGAGTCGTACCCTGGAATGGCACAGGTGCTACCAACGCAAAGGATTGTGAGGCCTACTTCCATCAGGATTTCCGCCACCACCTACATTAGTGGTTGCAACCCCCCTTCTCCTCCTCCACCACTTCCACCTCTGAATTCTCATCTTGCAGCACCATTCAGCCATCAGTCAGTAGTTGGAAGCAGTGTAGCACTGCAGTGGTGAAGCGGCAACAGGCCGTGCTGAAAGTAATATGTTTAGGTGACAAACCGCACACCGCCGCAGAGCATGGTTGTGCCTGATAATGTCCGTAACTTGGTGGAGGCTTTAAAGCTCGGTAAGCTCACACACATACCATGCCTAGCCCACATGTTCAACTTAGTGGTTCAAACCTGCCCCAATTTGCCTGAGCTACTGGGATAGGTGTGCTGCGTGTGTGCCCATTTCCGAAAGTCATCTACAGCTGCTGCCTGTCTGGCTACGCTGCAGCAGCGCTTGCAATTTCCAGCTCACCGACTGTTCTGTGACGTGAGCACGCGCTGGAACTCAACGTTCCAGATGTTGGCCAGGCTTTGTGAGCAGCAGAGGGCAGTAGAGGAATACTAGCTGTAACATGGTCATTGCCTTTCCAGCCAGTTTCCGCTCTTTACAAGCGACGAATGGGCATGGATGTCTGACCTCTGTGAGGTTTTACGCAATTTTGAGGAATCAACACAGGCGGTGAGCCGCGATGCCGCTCTTATCAGCATGACTATCCCACTTCTGTGTCTACTGAAATGCTCGCTGCTCACATTAAAGGAGGACGCTTTGCATGTGGAAGAGGTGGAAATGGGCGAAGACAGTACACAGGGTGATAGCCAGACCACCCTCCGTTCGTCTTCTCAGCGCAAATTGGATGATGAGGAGGAGGAGCAGGAGACGGTTGCCTCCGCTACAGAAGGTAGCAACATAGAAGTTTTATTCCAGCTGTTCAGTGTGGATGGGCCGAAGAGGAGGAATATGATGAGGAGATTGAGAGTCATCCTCCTGATGAGGACAGCGAAGTCTTGTCTGTTGGGACTCTGGCACACATGGCTGACTTTATGTTAGGCTGCCTTTCTCCCGTGACCCTCGCGTTATACGCATTTTGGCCAACACCGATTACTGGTTGTTCACCATTCTCGACCCCTGCTACAAAGAGAACTTCTCATCTCTCATTCCTGTGGTGGAGAGGACAAGCAAAATGGTGCAATACCAGAAGGTCCTTGTGGAAAATTGCTCCAAAAATTTCCAGCTGACAACGCTGGCAGCAAAGTACGTAGTTCCTTGGGCAAACGAGGAGGGGGGACAAGGGGGACACACAGCAGTTCCAACAGAGGCTGGGCAACACTCTCCAAGGCCTGGGACAGTTTTATGACACCCCGTCAGCACCCTCACCCTGATGCGTGGCCTTGTGTCACAAGGAGAGAAAAGTTTTGGAAGATGGTGAAGGAGTACGTAGCAGACCGTGTCAGCGTCCTCAATGATCCCTCTGTGCCTTACCACTATTGGGTGTCCAAGCTGGACAGGTGGCACGAACTGGCGCTCTAAGCCTTGGAGGTGCTGGCCTGCCACTCCGCCAGCGTTTTGTCAGAGCAGGTATTTAGTGCTGCTGGGGGCATAATAACTGATAAGCGCATCCTACTGTCAACTGAAAATGCTGATCGGTTGATTCTTATAAAAATGAACAAGTCCTGGATTGCCCCTGACTTCTCTACTCCACCAGAGGAAAGCGACTGAACATAAAGGCACTCGAAATGTGGCTTTTATTCAGTGGCGTACACACAATACATGGGGCCCGGTGCAAAACTGAACCATGGGGCCCCCTCCCCGTCGCCGTCCCCCCAACCTCCCTCCACCCCCAAACCACCTACCATTCACCCAACATGCCTCCCAACAGTACCACTTTGTGCAGGACAGGCCGATTTTGGGTGGCAATCCTGCTGTCCTGCCAAGCTCTACCTCTGCGCGATTCGCCAAGGGCAAGAGTTGGGAGGTATGTACATTATATGTCATTAGAAGCATGCTAATTATTCTTATAATTCCACCATAAACTACATCCCTGACTACGCGTCCCCAGCTCCTCCATGTGCCTCTCCACCCTCACCTCCAACATTATGTAGCAGGGCTGGTTTTGTCATGCATTTCTTTTGCCTTCATATGGTAAAATACTTCATTGGCCTATCAATGGCTTTATAACTGAGGCTACATTTACACCTGCATTAGGTGCGGATCCGTCTGGTATCTGCACAGACAGATCCGCACCTATAGTGCAAACGCTTGTATACGTTCACAACGGATCCGTTTGCATTACCATGAACAAAAAAAAAGATTATGCAAACGGATCCGTTTTGACTTACACTGAAAGTCAATGGGAGGCAGATCCGTTTTCAATTGAACCATATTGTGTCAGTGAAAACAGATCTGTCCCCATTAACTTACATTGTAAGTCAGGACGGATCCGTTTGGCTCCGCATCGCCAGGCAAGCAGTGTTTTGGTGTCCGCCTCCAGAGCGGAATGGAGGCTGAACGGAGCCAAACTGATGCATTCTGAACGGATCCTTATCCATTCAGAATGCATTAGGGCTAAACTGATCCGTTTTGGGCCACTTGTGAGAGCCCTGAAACGGATCTCACAGGCGGACCCAGAAACGGCAGTGTGAAAGTAGCCTAAGGCTACTTTCACACTGGCATGTTGAATTCTGTTTGTGAGATCCGTTTCAGTGATCTCACAAACGGTTTAAAACGGATCAGTTTAGCCCCAGTTTTGACACAATATAGTGCAATTGTAAACGGATCCGTCCCCCATTGACTTTCAATGTAAATCAGGACGGATCAGTTTGACTTACACTTTTTTTGACAGAGTTAATGCAGAAGGATCCGTTCTGAACGGATACCAGCGTTTGCATTATAGGTGCGGATCCGTCTGTGCAGATACCAGATGGATCCGCACCTAAACGCAGGTGTGAAAGTAGCCTAACTCTGCTATATTTCTGTAGCCTGCAACCTCTGACTGCCCAGTTGGGCTGAAACTACTACACCCAACATGTTCTGGCAGTAATAGTAAATGGATATTGGTGCAATTCTGAGCTACTAGTCTATATAATACATATGTAGCCTACAGAATTGCACCAATATCCATTTACTATTACTGCCAGAACATGTTGGGTGTAGTAGTTTCAGCCCAACTGGGCAGTCAGAGGTTGCAGGCTACAGAAATATAGCAGAGTTAGTTATAAAGCTAGCTCCTCTCAGCCCCCATCAGACCCCACTCTGAGTCTGAACTCACCATAAATGTGGTGAGCAATTATGAAGACCTTTTTTTTTTTACAAATCTTATCTTCTACTTCCGGACCGGCACCGGCTTCTTCGCGCGCTCTCCCTAAAGCTCTTCCGGAGCCTTCTCCCTGCTGCGTCTCGGCGTCGTTGTGCGCCTGCACAGCCTAGGGAAACGTCATGTCCGGTGCGGCCGCCCAACAGGAAATGGCGAGGCACGCCGCACCGCCGCACCCGCACGGGGAGGAGACTCAAGGGAGGGTAGGGCTGGCCTGGCCTGGCACTGCAGCGCAGAAACGCAACACTGGGCGGCGGGCCCCGGGCCGGCCGCCCGGGTTATACAGGCAGGCGCAGCACACACAGCCCATTCCTTTGGCGGGCCGAGGCAACTGTCTGTTGGTCAAAGGGTACATTAACTGTATCACTAAAATGATGGATTAACTCTGAATGTCATTGTCACGGGGAGTCGGCGGCGAGCTCCTCCTTCACAGCGCCGCCGGCATCCCGCGCATATAGCGGAGCGAGGACGCAGTCGGCGTCCTCGTCTCCATGGTGACGAGGGGGCGGACCTGGCCACGCATGCCTCCTTAATGTGGCCGGCGTCCTCCGTCCCCTAGACAATGAGCAGCAGGGGATAATAATGAATCGGCGCTCAGCTGTATTATGCGCAATACGAGTCACGTGATGCTGGCCACGTCACGTGACTCACCTGCAGGGGTTATTTAAACAGCCAGCCTGCTGGCCACAGGTTGCCTGTGATTGATCTTGCTACCCTCACCAGCATATTGTTATATTACTTTTGACCTCGATCTTGTGACCTCCTTGGATTTTACGTGACCTCTTGGCTTCTGACTTTGGATTGTATTGACCTTGTTGTTGTGTTTTTTCCTGTGTACCTGCGTGACCTCCTGGCTTTGACTTTTGCTTCCCTGACTCTGTTCACGTTTTTTCCTCTTATCTTTAGGCCCTTGCACATATATAAGCTACCGCCAAGTTGTATGCCGTCAGTTAGGACGGGTTGTGCAAGTAGGTAGGGAAAGAGGTGCGGGTGGATTTCAGGGCTGCACTCTTCCCTCCCTTTCGTGACAGTCATGCACTAGAACGTGATGCACTTGGCGATATATCACACCTGCCTTTAAAACTGAGGCACAGTAACTGTATCACTAATATAACGGATTAACTCTGAATGGCAGTGCACTAGAACATGATGCACATGCCGATATATTACACCTTAAAAAAATATATAGCAGAAAAGGCGGCTCTCCACTGGTTTTCTGGAGACAGTTGCTCTTGCTCAATTTGACTCACCCTCGTCAGTTATAAATAGGTTTAAAAAATAAAGTATTAGTGAGCAGGCACTCTATTTATGGGTTCATGGAAGGCAATTTTATTAAATATTTAAAATAGAAATATATAAGCATAAAACCATAAAGTAACAACAATTAGATACTAATAATTTTAGCAGCAATATCAATATAACGGCAATTAAATGGCAATTGATAAATAACAGCAATATCAGTTGATAAATAGCAGTTGGAGGATAGCAGAGATATTAGCAGCAATTGATGGTAAATAAAAAGCAGGAATATCTTCTAAGATTGGATTAGTGGCAATAGTTCCATGTATCAATCCCATATAGTGTATTCCACTGTTTGTTTGGAGATTAGATAACTATACAGTGTGGCAACAATGTAGCAACAATGTTCTTGGTTGTAACAGTTGTGAGGATTCAGCTATTAACGTGACTGCAATTGATCGCTAGGTGTCTTTTTTCCTTATGCGGTAAAGAATATTCAAATACAGTCTCGTTTTTTTAAAATAAGGGATCTTCTGTTGTGCACATTAGATATTTTGTTTACTCACGATTTGGCTGTTTTCTGGTGCGGCGTCCCGCTCCTGTTTTGAGAACAGACTGACCTTTGTAGTTCGGACCCTCCGGTCACAGCTTGTTTTAAAAGTCGGCGTGCCACATGCTATGGCGGCGTCTCTATTTAATATTAGTACCGCCCCTTCAGTGTTCGGATCGCCTCTTAACTTCTTTATTCCAGCTGCCGGGGTTCCGCTTTCTAGATATTCGGTCGATTTTCGTGAGTTCTTTAAGTTAGATTCCTCTTGGAGCGCTCCAGCAGTATAATTTCAATCTTCATATGCTTGTTCACCCAAACATGTTTCTGAGCTCAAACCCGCTCCTTCCTCAGTGGTCCACTGAGGAAGGAGCGAGTTTGAGCTCCGAAACATGTTTGGGTGAACAAGCATATGAAGATTGGCCTGAAAATTGGTATATGACATGCATCTTTGAATATCTTGTCATTGTATTTATTTATTTATATATATATATATATATATATATATATATATATATACACAGTACAGACCAAAAGTTTGGACACACCTTCTCATTCAAAGAGTTTTCTTTATTTTCATGACTATGAAGGCATCAAAACTATGAATTAACATATGTGGAATTTTCATATTCTAGGTTCTTCAAAGTAGCCACCTTTTGCTTTGATTACTGCTTTTCACACTCTTGGCATTCTCTTGATGAGCTTCAAGAGGTAGTCCCCTGAAATGGTCTTCCAACAGTCTTGAAGGAGTTCCCAGAGATGCTTAGCACTTGTTGGCCCTTTTGCCTTCACTCTGCAGTCCAGCTCACCCCAAACCATCTCGATTGGGTTCAGGTCCGGTGACTGTGGAGGCCAGGTCTTCTGGCGCAGCACCCCATCACTCTCTTTCATGGTCAAATAGCCCTTACTTTCAACGTTTTCCCAATTTTTCGGCTGACTGACTGACCTTCATCTCTTAAAGTAATGATGGCCACTCGTTTTTCTTTACTTAGCTGCTTGTTTCTTGCCATAATACAAATTCTAAGTCTATTCAGTAGGACTATCAGCTGTGTATCCACCTGACTTCTCCTCAACGCCACTGATGGTCCCAACCCCATTTATAAGGCAAGAAATCCCATTTATTAAACCTGACAGGGCACACCTGTGAAGTGAAAACCATTTCAGGGGACTACCTCTTGAAGCTCATCAAGAGAATGCCAAGAGTGTGCAAAGCAGTAATCAAAGCAAAAGGTGGCTATTTTGAAGAACCTAGAATATGACATATTTTCAGATGTTTCACACTTGTTTGTTATGTATATAATTCCACATGTGTTAATTCATAGTTTTGATGCCTTCAGTGTGAATCTACAATTTTTATAGTCATGAAAATAAAGCAAACTCTTTGAATGAGAAGGTGTGTCCAAACTTTTGGTCTGTACTGTAAATATACAGTATATATATATATATATATATAATATATATTTTTTTAATTTATTTATTTTTTTTACAAATTTTTACTCTTTCAATAACAAATGATGTCAGACTGACATACATAATGCATTCAGAAAGTTTTCAGACCCTTTCATATATTTCACATTTTGTTATGTTGCCGCCTTGTGCTAAAAAAAAAACCCAAAAAAAACATTGTTTCCCCATAATTCTGCACTGAACGCTCTATAATTGTAAAGTGAAAACCGAATTTTAGAAATTTTTTCGTGAAGAGCCGGCCGCCACCATGTTAATATAAGAGAAATACGGAACTGAGGATGCCTTAATGTATTTAGGTTAATATATAACTTTTATTTTGTCATATAAAATAAGTGAGATAATTAGGTGTATTTATATCTGCACTATAGAAGATAGGGGGCGCTTTGGGTCTATAATAGCAAATAAGGCCCAGTGACCTAGTCTATTGGCGGAGGGCGGGGATACTGAGGAGGAGCCTATTAGTCAGGACCCTAACTCTCCCTAAATGCTCGCCCTACTTGGCCTAGTCTACTAGATGTGGTTACCTCAATGGCTGTAGTCGGGGCACTCGTCCTGATAAGGACGACCCCCAGCCTCAGGAACCTCAGGCCTGTGCTGTAAGACCTATGCTCTTACCTCCCTAGTGATTGATGATGGTACCTTTATCCAACGCGTTTCGCCGGGTGTAGACTCGACTCATCAGGGATATTGGTGGACAGAGCACCGGATGCAGTGGCTGTGCGTCTGTTCTCTTCTTCTGGCAGTGGCAGTGTTCGATACTCCCGCGTCTCCTTTTGAACGCGCCGCTCCTCCCACATGGTGCGTCAGTCGTCACATGCATAGTGGACTGGAAATAGCGTTAACTCACCCAGTCCGGACGCTGCTCCGGACCCCAGTGAGAACGTACAGATCCAGTCCACTTAGGGATTCATACCACAGTGTTGTTATATTTTCTTGCAGGTTTTGGAGGTACTGATCAGACCATAGCGACTATATATAGAACTAGACTACTGTGTGTATATCACACAGGCAAACCTGTATATCACCAGAGTCTATATCCCTATTTCAGTAGATAGATATGTACAGAGTGAGTGAACATATGTACACAGGGTAGATTAGCTCAAGACACTGGTCGTGACAGTAAGATTCAATATATTAACTGTGTGGCATATACAAAGGGTATTGTACCCAGACATCATTAGTGCTAGTTCATATAGTACTTTAAATGTATGGATTGTCCAATAATGTCAGCAATATCCCATAGGCACAGATGGAAACATTGCTGTAGGTTATTATCGGCAAAAGTCCCATAGGTACAAATGGAGACATTGCTATAGATAGTAAGTAGGTATGGAGGGGTAGACTGGTTGGTATTTATCCACCAATGTATAACCTGGATGTGTGACCCTATAGTTTCACTCTACATATTCATACAATTTATGCTATACCATTCTTTTCCCCCCTCCCCTGAATCAGCACTCCTCCCCATGTGGATCAGGTGCTTTTTAATTAGCAGAAGTCTGCAAAGGGTTTATAAATTCCTACCACATCTCAGTTGGAGTTCCTGAGAGGCTGTGAACAGGTGAGCCATTTGCACCAGTTCACATGCGGCGCTGGACGGCGGCCGTCTCTGCTTCTGTGCCGTGCTAGTGGAGTAATGGGACCCGGGGCCCATGCGGCCTCACTGCACTGTGGGGCTGCTGTGCGGCTGCCGGATCCCGTTGCCTGCTGGAGCGGTGTGGAGGCGTGGTGGTCGCCGCACGGCTCTGCGCCATGGTTAGAGTAGGTTCCAACTTAAACTAGAGACACCCTTGTCGCGGTAAGTGGGCCTATGCGCTTTGATCAAACTGTATACTAATTGTCTCTTTATAGTGCACAGCAAATGATTGATAGCATCGCTGTAGAGCAATGTTTTATCATAAGAAATGCTGATTATTAATAACAGTTGTATATCAGAAGCATAGGTATGAGGATGTGCGATTTAGAGATTCACTCTACATATTCATCCTATAGTTTGGTCTACTGTATTTTTAGTTTTTCACAGAAATGGCTTGTACGAGAGGTATTCATTGAGACCATTGGGTGTCACTGATTTAAGTCTAAAGATCCATCTTGTTTCTACCTTTAGGATTATTTTGTCCCAATCTCCACCTCTTCTGGGTTTGGCGACATATTGGATACCTATGAATTTAAGGCAGGTGGTATCTCCATTATGGTACTGGTTCATATGACGGGCCACTGATGTATCTTTATTGTTTTGGATGTCATTAATATGGTCTCTAATTCGCCGCCTAAATTCCCTCTTGGTTTTGCCAACGTAGTCAAGGGGGCAGGAGCATTGTGCCAAATACACTACACCCATGGTGAGGCAGTTTATATAGTCACGTATGGAGTATTCTATGTGTGTAGCGGAACTAATAAAGTTCTTGGTTTTCAATATTTGACTGCAGGCTGTGCACCTTCCACATTTGAAGGTACCCGTCGGCCTCCTTGACAACCAGTTTCCAGGATTCTGAGGGGGCTGGTAGTGACTATTGACCAGTCTGTCCTTTAGGCTCCTACCTTTCCTGTAGGTTATTAGGGGATAAGGTCCTATAATGTCTTCCAGGTCTGGGTCTGTTTTAAGTATGTCCCAGTGTCTGGATAGCACCTGTCTGACTTGCTGGTGTGCGTCATCAAAGGTGCCAATGATTCGAGCAGAATTCTGCAACTTCATTGGTCCCCCCCCTCTCCTTGTTAGGTATGAGCAGTGTGTCTCTGTTTACCGAACATGCTGCCTCAAAGGCCACTCGTAGCACTCCGTCTGGGTAGCCTCTTTCCCTGAACCTATATCTCAGATCCTTTGCTTCACTCTTGAATTTTTTCATAGTGGAGCAATTACGACGGAGTCTGAGATATTGACCCTTGGGGATGCCTTTCCGTAGGGCATATGGGTGGGCACTTTCCCAGCGGAGCATACTATTCGTGGCCGTCTTTTTACGGTAGATGGAGGTAATTATGTTATTCCCTGAGCCTCTTTCTATCAGTACATCCAAGAATGGCAGGGAGTCATGGTTGTGTTCAGAGGTAAACCTGAGGCCCAGGTCATTGTTGTTAATTAGCTCCATAAATTCCGCAAAAGACTCCTCTGATCCCCTCCATAGTATAAAGATATCGTCTATGAACATTAGCCAGACAACTATCTTCTCTTGCAACTTGTCCATCCTCTCCGACCCGATATAGTTGGCTTCCCACCAGCCCAGGAGCAAATTTGCATACGATGGCGCACAAGAACTGCCCATCGCAGTGCCCATGAGCTGGTGGTAATATCGGTCGTCGAAGATGAAGTAGTTTCTGGTCAGGCTAAAGTTCAGTAGATCAAGTAAAAAATGGTTGTGCCAGGAGCATCTTTTGTCCCTCATTGACAGATAGCTTTCAACTGCTTTGAGACCCAAATGGTGTTGAATGGAGCTGTATTGGGCCTCTACATCTATGGATCCAAACATAGTTTGGTCATCTATACACACACCACTGAGTCTCAGTAGCAGATCTGAAGTATCCCGTATGTAAGACGGCAATGTTTCCACAAATGGTCTGATAATTTTGTCGATATATATGCCTGTATTTTGCCCCAGACTTCCTACCCCTGATACAATGGGGCGCCCATTTAGTGGCATGGTCCCTTTATGGATCTTCGGTGTAGTATAGAAAGTGGCCGTGATTGGAAATTTAGGGAGGAGAAAGTCTTTTTCTGTCTCATCTATCAGTTTATCCCTGAGACCTTTCGTCAGGATCTGTCCTAGTTCAATAAGGAATAAGGGACCAGGATCCTGTGCTAGGACTTCATATGTTTCCTTGTCTTTAAGGATATCCAGGCACATCTTTTTGTAGGTGTCCTGATCCATTACCACTAGGTTCCCCCCCTTATCCGAGGGCTTAATTATAAGATTGCGGTCCTTTTCTAGATTTTTAAGGGCTAGGTGCTCTTCCTTATTCAGATTAAGTGTATTCCTTGTAGTATTGATTAGTTCCAGATCCCTGGTTACTAATTTGTGAAAAATGGAGACACTTGAATCTGGTAGAGGAGGCGGCATCTGTGTACTTTTTAGTTTTAATTCAGGAAAGGGGCCCTCACCTCTGTCTCTCTCGCCTTCCTCCATCAGATTCACAAGAGTGCGTGTAGCTTCTAGTTCCCTAGAGTTCATGTTAAGTTCTCCATAATTCTTGCGATCTTGAAGGCGGAAATGTTTATGCCAGAGTAATTTGCGTGTAAATAGGGCTACATCTTTGCTCCATTCAAAAGTGTCGTATTTAACTGTAGGGACAAAGGACAGTCCTTTGCTGAGGAGGGATATGTCGCTAGAGGATAGGCTATGGGAAGAGAGGTTGATGATTTGCATTTTGTTGATCAGTTTATTTTGTCCTGGATCCCTCCCTATACTTTGTTCCTTAGATGATAAGGCATTGGTGTGGGGGCCTGGGCCAAAAAAGTAGAGGATGAGGCTAATGATGAGGGGGTAGGTGTTGGTCCCTGAGTGGTACATGTTGGATAACCCTCTCCGTAGGTGTATCTATTGCCTGCTCGTGGTCGCCCTCTACCTCCTTTGCCCCTATTTTTTTGTCCTCTACCACCTCTTGATCTGCCCTGTTCAGTGTCTGACCCTTCTGCTTCTGAGGACGAGATTTCACTTTGTGTCTCTTTTTGTTGTGTTTTATTTAGGAAGAGGTAAGCTCTAATTTCTTTAAATTCTGTGGAGTCCCTCACGTATTGTTGATGTTTTCGTTCTCTAAAGGTATAATGAAACCTATCAATGGTATTCTGTAGGTACTCTTTGGTTGAAAATTGTGCCTCGTGTTTAAACTTAAACGCCGGTTCCCTCAGAATATCCACTTTTTTCTGTTTGGATTCGAGGTTCAATTTCTCTTCTTCAAGGAGCAGGCGCATAAATCTGTGTGAGCTGGCTGTAGCCTCCTCCTCCCACTTTTTGATCAGGCCTGTATTCCTCAGTCTGTCTGCAGGGGCCAGATTTATCCTCAGACCTTTGGGCACTATATTTTCTTTGAGGTAATGGTCCAGGGACTGTATTTCCCACCAGGACACAATTAAATCTTTGTATGCTGCTGTTAAATCTTTGAATACATTTTTGATGCTATTGGATGACGTAGTTTGTATGTAGTCTGATCCTGAGAAAACGTTTTTTGCCTCTGTAGCCCAGGCTTCCAAATTGGGACTTGCTGACAGAAAGCCTGCCATTAGCGTTTTTAAATAAATCGAGAATCGTATATGTTTATAATAGAGATCTATAGTTAGTGGACCTCCTATTTGTACTCTCAGTGGTCTCAAAATAGAAATACGGAACTGAGGATGCCTTAATGTATTTAGGTTAATATATAACTTTTATTTTGTCATATAAAATAAGTGAGACAATTAGGTGTATTTATATCTGCACTATAGAAGATAGGGGACGCTTTGGATCTATAATAGCAAATAAGGCCCAGTGACCTAGTCTATTGGCGGAGGAGCCTATTAGTCAGGACCCTAACTCTCCCTAAATGCTCTTATCCCCTTATCCCCTAATAACCTACAGGAAAGGTAGGAGCCTAAAGGACAGACTGGTCAATAGTCACTACCAGCCACCTCAGAATCCTGGAAACTGGTTGTCAAGGAGGCCGACGGGTACCCTCAAATGCGGAAGGTGCACAGCCTGCAGTCAAATATTGAAAACCAAGAACTTTATTAGTTCCACTACACACATAGAATACTCCATACGTGACTATATAAACTGCCTCACCATGGGTGTAGTGTATTTGGCACAATGCTCCTGCCCCCTTGACTACGTTGGCAAAACCAAGAGGGAATTTAGGCGACGAATTAGAGACCATATTAATGACATCCAAAACAATAAAGATACATCAGTGGCCCGTCATATGAACCAGTACCATAATGGAGATACCACCTGCCTTAAATTCATAGGTATCCAATATGTCGCCAAACCCAGAAGAGGTGGAGATTGGGACAAAATGATCCTAAAGGCAGAAACAAGATGGATCTTTAGACTTAAATCAGTGACACCCAATGGTCTCAATGAATACCTCTCATACAAGCCATTTCTGTGAAAAACTAAAAATACAGTAGACCAAACTATAGGGTCACACATCCAGGTTATACATTGGTGGATAAATACCAACCAGTCTACCCCTTCATACCTACTTACTATCTATAGCAATGTCTCCATTTGTACCTATGGGACTTTTGCCGATAATAACCTACAGCAATGTTTCCATCTGTGCCTATGGGATATTGCTGACAATATTGGACAATCCATACATTTAAAGTACTATATGAACTAGCACTAATGATGTCTGGGTACAATACCCTTTGTATATGTCACACAGTTAATATATTGAATCTTACTGTCACGACCAGTGTCTTGAGCTAATCTACCCTGTGTACATATGTTCACTCACTCTGTACATATCTATCTACTGAAATAGGGATATAGACTCTGGTGATATACAGGTTTGCCTGTGTGATATACACACAGTAGTCTAGTTCTATATATAGTCGCTATGGTCCGATCAGTACCTCCAAAACCTGCAAGAAAATATAACAACACTGCGGTATGAATCCCTAAGTGGACTGGATCTGTACGTTCTCACTGGGGTCCAGAGCAGCGTCCGGACTGGGTGAGTTAACGCTATCTCCAGTCCACTATGCATACCGATGTAACAACCTATTTCTTCCTCTGATACAGACGGCACCAAGATCGCTAAACAGCGATCACCAATAGAGATTTGTTGTACTTAAGCCAGCTGGGGATGCGGAGATAGATCCCCATAGTAACTCACCACTCCCACAGAACATGTCACTTCCGGGTAGTGACGGAGCACAGCGAGCCCGTACTCATAATGAGGCGGTACCTCGGTATAGGTGTCTCCGTCTGAATAGACATTTGACGACTGACGCACCTTGTGGGAGGAGCGGCGCGTTCAAAAGGAGACGCGGGAGTATCGAACACTGCCACTGCCAGAAGAAGAGAACAGACGCACAGCCACTGCATCCAGTGCTCTGTCCACCAATATCCCTGACGAGCCGAGTCTACACCCGGCGAAACGCGTTGGATAAAAGGTACCATCAATCACTAGGGAGGTAAGAGCATAGGGCTTACAGCACAGGCCCGAGGTTCCTGAGGCTGGGGGTCGTCCTTATCAGGAGGAGTGCCCCGACTACAGCCATTGAGGTAACCACATCTAGTAGACTAGGCCAAGTAGGGCGAGCATTTAGGGAGAGTTAGGGTCCTGACTATTGGCGGAGGGCGGGCATACTGAGGAGGAGCCTATTAGACTAGGTCACTGGGCCTTATTTGCTATTATAGACCCAAAGCGCCCCCTATCTTCTATAGTGCAGATATAAATACACCTAATTGTCTCACTTATTTTATATGACAAAATAAAAGTTATATATTAACCTAAATACATTAAGGCATCCTCAGTTCCGTATTTCTATTTTGAGACCACTGAGAGTACAAATAGGAGGTCCACTAACTATAGATCCCTATTATAAACATGTTAATATAAGATCTAGAGCGAAATCAAGATGACAGTGGCTGGCTCTTCGCGCTCAAACAGATGAGGTAAGTATGATATATTTTTTTTTTTTATCACGATTTAGGGAAAAACTAATTACTAACACGAAGCACGAGCTTTTGCTGTGAATCACTTTTTCCTGAAATTAGGATCGAATTCCACTTCATGGAGTTGTAGATGCACTCAACACCAACAGAAATGTGGCCAGGTATAAACATCACTAAATAACTTCGTGAAGTTAAAGGGGAAGAACTAATTAAAAAACCTTGCTTTACAGAGTGAAAATGTAATACCCAGGGTAAGAAACAGCCAGTATAAAAACACACTGTGCCATCAGATTTGTTATGGGTTAAAAAGAAATCACAAAACTGACCCTTATTGTTCTGAACAAGCCATTTAAAAATTGTGTCTTTTTTTTTGGAGCAGCTATATACATTGTGTATGTGGAATTTCACAGACAAGGCAGGAGATGTGCAGCTCTGTAACGGTTATTGTAGCTGCAATAGCAGCAGTACAGCATAAAACAAATAAGTCATTACCTGTGTGCAGTTTTGTAGCTATAAAAAACTGGGCCCCATAGTAGAGTGGAGTTTTGCAATGTTATGATAAATCAAATGCTCAGTACAAAACTGCTTTGTTTTAACAAGTGTTAATGGTTTTAACTATGTGTTACTTTTTGTATAATGGGCAACAAACCAACACAAACGTAGAGGTGTCAAAAGGACCTGGCCTTGTTGCTATGGTGCTGCATTGCAGCTACCATGTAAAGAATTAACACAGTAGGCTGTGAAAGACATTGATTGTCCCTGCCCGCAACATCAGCTCCAGGTGTCAAGGATGGCATGCACCTTGCTACACAGCAACAATTCCAAAGAGCGCCCAACATTCTCCACCATGTGAAAATACAAGGCAGGGATGGTTCCATAGTCATCAGTGACCCTACCACCACCACCATAGCTCCAAGGGCCACTACTACTATTGCTACCACCAACATAGCTATGCATTTGAATAATCGAGTTCTCCATCTCATCCTGTATCTCCTCCTCATGGCAGTCCAAATGCTGTATGGTCTCACATAAATCAGCAACAGGAAGACTACCTTGCATATCTTCCATAGGACATGGGATGTTATTGCCTTTTCTTACGGGGAAGAAAAGAAAAAAAAAGCACCATTCTAGGAGGCGACAGTGTACAGTCGTGGCCAAAAGTTTTGAGAATTACATAAATATTGGAAATTGAAAAAGTTGCTGCTTAAGTTTTTATAATAGCAATTTGCATATACTCCAGAATGTTATGAAGAGTCATCAGAGGAATTGCATAGTCCTTCTTTGCCATGAAAATTAACTTAATCCCAAAAAAAACTTTCCACTGCATTTCATTGCTGTCATTAAAGGACCTGCTGAGATCATTTTAGTAATTGTCTTGTTAAATCAGGTGAGAATGTTGACGAGCACAAGGCTGGAGATCATTATGTCAGGCTGATTGGGTTAAAATGGCAGACTTGACATGTTAAAAGGAGGGTGATGCTTGAAATCATTGTTCTTCCATTGTTAACCATGGTGACCTGCAAAGAAACACGTGCAGCCATCATTGCGTTGCATAAAAATGGCTTCACAGGCAAGGGTATTGTGGCTACTAAGATTGCACCTCAATCAACAATTTATAGGATCATCAAGAACTTCAAGGAAAGAGGTTCAATTCTTGTTAAGAAGGCTTCAGGGCGTCCAAGAAAGTCCAGCAAGCGCCAGGATCGTCTCCTAAAGAGGATTCAGCTGCGGGATCGGAGTGCCACCAGTGCAGAGCTTGCTCAGGAATGGCAGCAGGCAGGTGTGAGCGCATCTGCACGCACAGTGAGGCGAAGACTTTTGGAAGATGGCCTGGCGTCAAGAAGGGCAGCAAAGAAGCCACTTCTCTCCAAAAAAAACATCAGGGACAGATTGATCTTCTGCAGAAAGTATGGTGAATGGACTGCTGAGGACTGGGGCAAAGGACTGGGGTGAGCGCTACCATCAGTCCTGTGTCATGCCAACAGTAAAGCATCCGGAGACCATTCATGTGTTGGGTTGCTTCTCATCCAGTGGAGTGTGCTCACTCACAATTTTGCCCAAAAACACAGTCATGAATAAAGAATAGTACCCTCCAAAAGCAACTTCTTCCAACAATCCAACAACAGTTTGGTGAAGAACAATGCATTTTCCAGCACGATGGAGCACCGTGCCATAAGGCAAAAGTGATAACTAAGTGGCTCGGGGACCAAAACGCTGACATTTTGGGTCCATGGCCTGGAAACCCCCCAGATCTTAATCCCATTGAGAACTTGTGGTCAATCCTCAAGAGGCGGGTGGACAAACAAAAACCCACTAATTCTGACAAACTCCAAGAAGTGATTATGAAAGAATGGGTTGCTATCAGTCAAGAATTGGCCCAGAAGTTGATTGAGAGCATGCCCAGTCGAATTGCAGAGGTCCTGAAAAAGAAGGGCCAACACTGCAAATACTGACTCTTTGCATAAAAGCCTTTGAAACGTATGAATTGCGTGTAATTATATTTCACTACATCACAGAAACAACTGAAAATGAAAGGCTTCTCTGGGACTACAAGGAGAAGGTAACATCAATGTTGTCTTGCTGTGTCTGAGAGGACTAGTGAGTCACCCACTTCACAATGTCATTCAATTTGTCATCAATAATAATCTGTCACCTACAGGAAGTAAGGGGAAACTGTGGCCTACTACTACTACTACTGGTGGACAGCTGATGCTAACTCTGCTGCCACTGCTGTTTTCACTACTACAGCCACTCACATTCTCACTTGCAGATTACTAGACATGGGTCTTTCATTTTCCACTCATTTACCAAACATTTTATTATGAAGCCTATTTAAACAATCACAAGTTACAAGTGTGGAGCACTGGTTATTAAATAAAAATATGCAAAAAAAGCCGCTAATGGACAACCTCTGAAAGCGTTATATATGCTATTATTAATGCGTTGAAATACATTTATTTGCACACTTATAAATGGTAGAAAAAAGAGTCAAACAAGGCATTTGCCTAGGGCGGCACTTGCCAATGGGGCGGCAAAATGCCTTGTTTGCCCCTTGTCCCATCTGTCTTATACTCAGATCCGATGGTATATTCAAACCCCCAGGCGTTCCCATGGTGACGGGGATGCTTGCCTGGGGGTTAGAATATACCATCGGATCTGAGTTTTCACGAGATCGTGAAAACTCAAATCCGATGGTATATTCTAACCCCCAGGCGTTCCCATGGTGACAGGGACGCTTGCCTGGGGGTTAGAATATACAGGGCCAAGCCGCTCACAGGAGTACATTTTTTAAACTGTAATCAGTAACTTTAGCTTTAATCATCTCTGTTCTCTTTACTTGGATACCTTACTCTTAGCTCCGGTAACAGCAGGCAGTGCGGGCAGTGCTCACTCACTGACGTCACGTGCCTGCTCCTCTCACTAGCCAGGCGCAGGCGCCCGCACTGCCTGCTGTTACCGGAGCTAAGAGTAAGGTATCCAAGTAAAGAGATCAGCGGTTATTAAAGTTAAAGTTACTGATTACAGTTTATAAATGTGCTCCTGTGAGTGACGGGGATCTGTGGATGACACTGTTTAGGGGAGGGGGATCTGTGGATTGCATTGTTTAGGGGAGGGGGATCTGTGGATGGCACTGTTTAGGGGGGGATCTGTGGATGGCACATAGGAAGGGGTGGGGTTTAGAGAGGAAGGGGTTTGGCCTTGACAGTAAGGGGTGGGTCAAATTTATATTAGGGGGTGCCCGAGTTTAGTCTCGCCTAGGGCAGCACAAAACCAAGATACACCACTGTACAGACGTTGTAATTGTCCTTATGCTGTCCCTAATTATAAAATCTGACTTTAAACCTAATAATTCATACTACACTGTCCCTGAAAGACCTTAAAATGGCGGTCAGGACAGACACATACTATCACATAAGTATCTAAGGTCGCAATTAAATCTGTGCTTCAGAGCTGGCATAGAGCCTGATAGACCAGCCAATATCCTTCTTCCTGATTGGCTGACTGAAAAGCACTGTGGGCAAGCCCTCGATCTGGAGCCCCACCCGTGTCATTTTAAATCTTCATGCTCCCTGCCCTTTTTCCCTCACTAGCATATTGAATTTTTATGGATGCTGTTTTGCATGATCTCTGGTTTATGGTAGGATTCAAATGACTTCCTATATAGAACGCTAAAACAAAAATAACCAATACAAAACAGATTTACAACAATACCTATAGATAAGGAGCATCACAAAGCACCAGAACTGAATCAGTTAACCTTCTTGGCTTTGCTGTTAGGACTTATTACACAGTACTGTATCTCCTCAAATGTCAAGCAAACAAAGATTAACCGTTTCTATTTTTAACTGAAGCCTTTTGCTCTTCAAGTCCAAGTTATTGATTTAAAATATCTACTATGTTTTCAAAGACACATGATTTTGTGATACTCTGTCATAAGATGTCTATTCTATACGAGTCTATATGTGGCCACCAAATGGTAATGATGTGCATTACAGCCTATGAAAGGTTTTACTAGCATGTTGCAATATTGTAATGAATTTGTTTCATAAAACATTGCGTCCTTATAAAGAACAGGATGTCTGAGCTGAATGCAACATGTTATAAAGCTGAAGGAGATGAGCAGATTGATATACAGATGTAGCCAAGTTAACATTGACTCTGATAACTCTGATAACACAAGACAAGACAAGATACGTGTTATATCATGCCATCTTGTGAGAAAAGCCTTTAAAATACATTGAAAGAATTAGTTAACCTTCTTGTGCCATTTTTTACTTAACTCTTTAACCATCAGGTTTAACTCGGCTGCATCAGTACACTATATTTTTTGCTCCATAAGACGCACAGGACCATACAACACACCTAGTATTTAGAGGAAGAAAATAAATAAAACAATGTTTTTCATCAGACCTCAAATAAGACCCCCCCCCCCAATATTTATCAGACCCCGATTTTCATCAGACACCCAATCTTCATCAGATCTCATATAGACTCCCAAATCAGACCTCAAATTCTCATGAGACCTCAGAACAGACCCCCAATTTTCAGCAGACTCCCAATTTTTATCACACCTCATCAGACCTCAGATCAGCCTCCCATTCCTTATCAGTCCTCCATCAGACCTCAGGTCAGACCTCCAAATCAGACCCCAAGTCATGTGAGTTACATCAGCCTCTACAACAACGTTGGCTAAGCATTGCAATCAAAATCATATTAACTCATCACACATAAGCTGTCTTATACTAAGAATGTTCTTTGTTGCTTATAGCAACCAATCAGAGCTCATATTAATGACCTGTAGCAAAATAGAAGCTGTGCTGTGATTGGTTGCTATATGGAACCTGATGAATATCCGGGCTAACTTTTACACCTGATGGGTTAGATTGATTATGTGATGTTTTTATAGGGCCGGTCGTTACCAAATAGGTAGTTTTTTTTTTTTACCATTGATTTCTCCTGTAACTGGGGCTGAGATAGTAGCCCCAGTTACAGGGAGAATACAACCCCAAGAGAAGCTATACAGCAGTATACTATGCTTTACCGCCTCACTACAGGGATGATTGCGGTCTCAGGAAGACCCCACAGCTCCTGAAGTCTCTCGGCTCCTACGGTCACATGACCACCAAACTGGAACAGGAAGTGGTATAGTGGTTCCTTAGCTGAATGCACAGTGCTCCTTCAGTGCTTTGTATCCAGCGATCTAGAAGACAGGGACATGGGGGAACAGTCCCTGCTTTCATTATGGGGTGCCCTGCCGTCACTGACAGCGAGCTCCCGAGACAGCAGCTGCACGATTAGTGTGCAGCTGCGATCTCTGAATGGACACTCTAAAACGCTGATTCAGAGATAAATCCCGACCCCCAGGACTTATATAGTCTATAGGCATTTGGGAAGTGGTTAATGATCACTACCTTTTCTCACAAGTTTGCCTCAATTAATTGTACAGGCAAATATAAGAAACATATTTTTTTCAGATAAACATGCCATTTTAATAACTCGTTGACTACTACCTTTTATGAATCTAATATATGATGAATTCTGTGCTGACTCTTCCTTAAGGCATGATAATGGACTGTCAGCTCAATAATGGATCCAACTGCAGGTGCCCGTGGAAGTTTATGGAGATGGGTGGACGAGTGAGCTACAGTGAGAAAAAAGTGTTAGAGCTCACCCCATGTGCTTTATTCACATCTATACTGATCATTATTCCTCTATAATATCCTTTATATTGTTACTAAGAAAATCTGAGTGAGAGAGAGGTGGAGCAAGACCCTCTTTTCTCTTTGCGTATTGTATAGCCAACAACATAGCAGCTAATCTCCATTCACTTGCTCAAAATGAACTAAGAATTTAGGCCTGCATACACATTACAGTGTTTGCTGAGCCCATTATTTTCCGGAGGGATGGCCAATAATCCATTCTATACAGAGAGTTACCTATTGTGGGGGAGAGAAGGGTCTGGTGCATGGAATCTCAATAGATAATCCTTTCCCCCCCCCCCCCATCATATAAGCTGCTGCCAGAGGTGGTAGTGGTTTTATCTTTTCTAACCATGAAAAACATACTCTTGGTAAGAGTAAGCAAGGGTATAAATGGGAGTTAGGAGAGATTCGGTCGACAGCTATTGAAGGTGTATGGGCTCCAATTGAGATGGAGCACGCAAAGAGAAAACTGCTAAACAAATGCAGAATAGAAGTCATGTGCACATACAGCTTATTCAGATAAGTCATCTAAAAGTGTATGCTTTAAAAAGGAAAAAGATATTATGGTTTTAACAAAGTTTTTCGATTGTACTGCATATTGATATTTATTATGCATTCTGGTTCAATGCCTTGTTTTTTATATTGTTTGAAATAGGTGAATAGGAACCATCATAGCAGTAGCAAGTCATATGCCTGTGCCATCTTCACATGAACAGGACAGGTTTTAATCCTACGCAAATTAGCAATGAAAGTTTCATTTATTTTAAAGGTTTTTTTTATTTTATTTATTTTTTAGCTACAATAGGATAGGCCATTCACATTAAAGTGATGGTGATTTGACTCCAAATCCCCTGAAGGATCTTCTAACTGAAGGGTCCAGAGAGTTCCCTTTGATTGTTAACCCTTTCATGACCAAGGGTCATTGATGCCCTAATGTCCAGGTCAAAATTTACAAATCTGACATGCGTCACTTTATGTGGTAATAGCTTTGGAACACTTTTACTTATCCAAACCATTCTGAGATTGTTTTCTCGTGACACATTGTACTTCATGATAGTCATAAATTTGAGTCAATATATTTCACCTTTATTTATGAAAAAATCCAAAATGTACCCAAAATTTTGAAAAATTCACAATTTTCCAAATTTCAATTTCTCTGCTTCTAAAACAGAAAGTCATACCTAATAAAATATTTATTACTTAACATTTCCCATATGTCTACTTTATGTTGGCATCATTTTGGAAATGTCATTTTATTTTTTTAGGACGTTAGAAGGCTTAGAAGTTTAGAAGCAATTCTTAAAATTTTTAAGAAAATTTCCAAAACCCACTTTATAAGGACCAGTTCAGGTCTGAAGTCACTTTGGGGGGCCTACATAGTGGATACCCCCATAAATGACCCCATTGTAGAAACTACACCCCTCAAGTTACTCAAAACTGATTTTACAAACTTTTTTAACCCTTTAGGTGTTCCACAAGAATTAAAGGAAAATGGAGATTAAATTTCTAAATTTCACTTTTTTGGCAGATTTTCCATTTTATTGCATTTTTTTCTTTAACACATTGAGGGTTAACAGCCAAACAAAACTCAATATTTATTACCCTGATTCCGCGGTTTACAAAAACACCCCACATGTGGTCGTAAACTGCTGTACGGGCACACGGCAGGGCGCAGAAGGAAAGGAATGCCATACGGTTTTTAGAAGGCAGATTTTGCTGAACGCCATATGTTTTTTATTTTTCTGCCGATCATCTTGTGCAGGGGCTCGTTTTTTGCAGAAAGTGTTAAGGTTTTAATTGGTACCATTTTTGGGTACATAGGATTTTTTGATCATTCATTATTACACTTTATGGGGCAAGGTGACCAAAAAATTGGCTGTTTTGGAACAGCTTTCATTTATTTATTTTTACAGCGTTCATCTGAGGAGCTAGGTCATGTGATAGTTTTATAGAGAAGATCGTTACGGATGTGGCAATACCTAATATGTATACTTTTTCTTATTTATTTAAGTTTTACACAATAATAGCATTTATGAAACCCAAAAAATGATGTTTTAGTGTCTCCATAGTCTGAGAGCCATAGCTTTTATTTTTTTGGGGTGATTGTCTTAAATAGGGTATTATTTTTTGCGGGATGAGGTGACGGTTTGATTGGTACTATTTTGGGGGTTATAAGCTGTTTTGATCGCTTGCTGTTGCACTATTTGTGATGTAAGGTGTTTTTTTGGCACTGTTTTTTTTTTTTTTTTTTTTTTTTTTTATGGTGTTTATCGGACCGGGTCTATCATGTGATATATTTATAGAGACGGTCGTTACGGACGCGGTGACACCTTATATGTCTATTTTATTTAATTTTTTTCATTTTTTTATAGGAAAAGGCAATTTCTTTTTTTAATTTACATTTTTATTTATTTTTTTATTTTTCATTTTTATTATTTTCACTTTCTTTTTTTATCAAGTCCCTCTTGGATCATGAAGATCCAATGGGGCTGATGCCTGTACTATACTTTGCAATGCTCTTGCATTGCAAAGTATAATACTATTAGATGCCCTGTAGGTGGCAGCACCGGACGCCTTTGCAAAGCGTCTGGTTGCCATGGCAACCATCGGGCGCTGCTATCACAGCGCTGCAGCCCCGATGGTTGAGAGAGGGAGCTCCCTCCCTCTATTAACCCCATGGATGCCGCAACCACGGCATCTATGGGGTTGCAGCAGAGTGTCAGCATAGAGCTGACACTCGCTGCTGATGGCGGCGGCTCAGGAATGGAGCCACCGCCATCACACACAGCGGGGGCACAGGATCGGGGGCAGCGCTGGAAAGGTGGGGTATTGGGGTACGGCGGCTAACATTGAGGGTGAGGGAGGCTGGGGCAGGAGGGGCGGGGAGACAGCATGGGGCGGACCGCATCAGGGAGGGACTACATGAATATGGATCGGGCGGGGGAACTACTGCGTCAGGGGCAAGCGCGGACAGGGGGGTGTTGGAGGCAGATCGGGGGCACAGATTGGGGGCCACAGAGACACTACCGGATTTCAGGCTGTGATCTGCAGAGCGCAGATCAGAGCCTGAAACCGGCATTTTTTCCACTGCCGCGATCCGATTGGTAAGTCTGCATAGACTAACCAATCGGATCGATTGTCGGCAAGGGGCCACTCTGATTGGTCCCTTGCCGGCATTACTGCACTGTATGCTGTCCGTGACAGCAGCAGTGCAGGGGCAGAAGCTTTAATCCAAGCGCTTTGCAGCGCTTGGATTAAAGAACTGTCTTGACGTTTATAGACGTGGTAGCTGCACGGGGCATGTGCAGCTATCACGTATATATACAGATTGCAGTCGGGAAGGGGTTAACCAGGCCTAGCTCTGTACTTTTGGAAGTGAGTGAGCCTTATATTGCAGTTCACAACAGTTGTAATCCATTCAAGAGAATAAGTAATGAGCTGCAATACCAGGCACAGCCAGCATCAGGAGAGTGGAGCTGTCTAAACAAGGAAGAGGACACATCAGTTGCAAGAACATTGCAGCCCCTTCAGCAGGCTGATAGAGAAGGGTGCTAGAAGTCAAACCTCCACTAATCAGATAATGAAGGAGTACACAAACGATAAGCTATCAATATGGTAATATTGGAAAATAAACAATTTAATGACAGAAAGCAATTGATCGTTTAAAATTTGACGAAAGACAACACCTGTATATTCTCCATGTGTTTTGCATGGGTTTCCTCTGGTAACTCCGGTTTTCTCCCAGACACCAAAGACATTAACACAGTAACACACATAGGGGGTCTGCTCTGGTAGTGAAATAATACTGTGAGTCAGTATGACAGATGACAGGCGTCGCTCTTAGAATCACTGCTCACTTCACTTATTTGGGCAGTTATGGGGCCAAAACTAACCAAATAACTCAAGTATGAACTCAGTCTTACAGGTCGATGTTAGCATCAAGAAGAAGCGCACTCCTTTTACACCGTCGTCAGCTGATTCCACATAGATGTCTACAGAACCTGTTCTATTAAACGCGTATACAAGTAGAGCCCCCCGACAGAGTGGAGAGGGTGTCAGCAGTAAGTTTGTGTTGATGTCACTAGAAATATTTCCTTGTAATAAACCCTGTTAATGGCCATATCAAACAGCACTTGCACCCTAATAAGAACGGTTTGCTGGAATTACAGAGCTGTATAATGGCAATTTGGGTCCCCAGTCAGTGCAGCAGGGTGTAATAAGAATGTTCCTATTACCCAGGCTGTAACCTCCCCTACTGAACCCTGTTCAACATAAATAGAGTGGAATGATTCCTCCCTATCCTTTCCCTACACCTTGAATAATCTTTTCCTGCAATTGTATTTTTAGCACAATGTTTTTTCTACCACTGTCCCTAGCACCTGCAGACGTCTCTCCCTGCACTAAGTACACTGGTAAATGGCAGAATCAAATATGGCTGACGCTATTTAGAGGGCTGTGACATCACAGGGCTGGCTGGCTGCTGATTGGCTGCATGCATGGCATTATGAGTGATCCTGCCTTCCCAGAGTTCCTTTCTCCATGTCCTCACACACGTGCAGCAGCCAAAAAATGTGATTCATTACCATGAATCGTAAGGAAATTCGTCGCAAAGCAAATTATTCCTGAAATTCTGATCGAATTCCACTTCGTCAGCTTCTATTCGCTCATCTCTTATAGGAACCTTAGACTGAGAGCCCCATTGGGGACAGCTTGATGCTAAAATCTGTAAAACGCTGCTGAATATAGTAGCGCTATATAACTGAGCTAAATAAATAATAAATAAAAATGATCCAAATAACCCCTTTATGGACCAGACTGATTTTTGCAAATCTGACATGTGTCACTTTATGTGGTGATAACTTTAAAACGCTTTTCCTTAACCAAGCCATTTACCAAAAATTTTGAAAAATTTGCAACTTTTCCAAATTTCAATTTCTCTGCTTTTAATACAGATAGTGATACCTCATATAATAGTTATTACTTTACATTTTCCATACGTTATGTCTACTTCATGTTTGGATCATTTTGTGAATGCCATTTTAATTTTAAAGTTTAGAAGCAAAATTTCCAAAACCCACTTTTTAAGGACCAGTTCAGGTCTGAAGTCACTTTGTGAGGCTTACATAATAGAAACCACCCAAAAATGACCCCATTTTAGAAACTAAACCCCTAAAGGTATTTAAAACTGATTTTTACAAACATTGTTAACCCTTTAAGTGTTTCACAAGAATTAATGGAAAATGAAGATGAAATTTCAGAATATCACTTTTTTGGCAGATTTTCCATTTTAATCATTTTTTTACGCTAACAAAGCAAGGATTAACAGCCAAACTAAACTCAATATTTATTGCCCTGATTCTGTAGTTTACAGAAACACCCCATATGTGGTCATAAACTAATGTATGGCCACACGGCAGGGTGAAGAAGGGAAGGAACGCCATATGGTTTTTGGAAGGCAGATTTTGATGGACTGTTTTTTTGACACCATGTCCCATTTGAAGCCCCCCTGATGCACCCCTAGAGCAGAAACTCCAAAAAAGTGACCCCATTTTAGAAACTACACCCCATATGTGGTGGTAAACTGCTGGACGGGCACACGGCAAGGCGCAGAAGGAATCGAACACAATATGGTTTTTGAAGGGCAAATTTCACTGGGATTATTTCAACCTGCCATGTCACATTTGAAGACCCACTGAGGCACCCCTAGAGTAGAAACTACAAAAAAGTGACCCCATTTTGGAAACTACGGGATAAGGTGGCAGTATTATTGGTACTATTTTAGGGTACAGATGATTTTTGTTTGCTCTATATTACACTTTTTGACACATTATTATTATTTTTTACAGTGTTCACCTGAGGGGTTAGGTCATGTGATATTTTTATAGAGCAGGTTGTTACGGACGTGGCGATACCTAATATGTATTCTTTTTTTTTTTTTACATTTAACACAATAAAAGCATTTTTGAAAAAAAAACATTGTCCTATGTAGGGGCTCATTTTTTGCGGGATGAGGTGACGTTAGATTGGTACTATTTTTGGGGGCATATGCCTTTTTGATCGCTTGGTGTTGCACTTGTTGTGATGTAAGGTGACAAAAATGTTTTTTTTTTTTTACACCGTTTTTATTTTTTATGGTGTCTATCGGATGGGGTGGATTATGTGATATATTTATAGAGCTAGTCGTTATGGACACGGCGATACCTAATATGTGCATTTTTTCAATTTTTTTCAATTTTTTATTATAAAATCAGGGGAAAGAGGCGTTTTTTTTTTAACTTGAAACTTTATTTTTTTTAATCAAAACACTTTTTTTTACTTTTTTTTTTAAACTTTACTTCTGTCCCACTCTGGGACTTCAACTTTTGGGGGTTTGGTCCCCTCTGCAATGCAATACAATACATCTGTATTGTAATGCATTGCCTATTAGTGTATGACACTGAGTCATACACTAACAGGTTGCCTAGTAGACCCAGCCTGAGGCTGGATCTCCTCGGCACCAGTAGAAGGCAGCTCCCGATGCTGTGCAAGGCATTGGACAGCCTCTGCACGGCATCGGGCTGCCTTCTGACACATATTGAGTCCCCGCCACAGCAGATGCGGTCACTCACCCGCCGGAAACAACTTCTATGTCGTGGTCAGCACGGACCGCGGCATAGAAGGGGTTAATCCGCCGACATCGTTGTAAACAGCGATGCCGGAAGATACAGCAGGGGCCTGGCTACCAGAGACTGCCGGGCCCCTGCAGTGATAGGGCGCGCAGACCGCTCCAGAGCCCGCCTGATCAGCCCGCTGTGCATGTACAGCAGAATGCATTCTGGCAATGCATCCCTCGCCGTACATGCACAGCGTTTTGTGTTAAGGGGTTAAAGGTTAAGATTTAATTACATAGTCTGACGACATCTAGAGTTCAAAGTGTTTGTATCAATGTGCATTCCATCTAATGAGCTTGGTCACTTGCCCCACAACCAGTTCTTTTCATAACAAACCCTCACTTAAGACCAACCACAAAAACTTGCTTTCTCTCTCCTCATTCTATCGATCGGTGGGGGTCTCTGCACTCAGTGACCCTCAGTTAGCCGCTTGCAGATCAGAATCAGCTTTAGTACAACATTTTATATAACCCAAGCTAGAGGAATTCCGAGGACAGCATTATTAAGGATCTCAATACTGCAATTAATTTTCGGCATTGTGAGAAGAAAATTCACCTGCAGAGTGCCACTCAGTCTCAGAAGTCCCGATTGAACTCTTCTACCCAGGCAGTCCACAGTAATCACAATGTGTAACACGATGAATGTGACTATACATCCGAAGTTTTATTATTTGAAATAATATGCTAAGAGACCAGACTATTCTCTGCGTCAGTTCAAGAAAGTCACTTAATTGAAACCACTGAGAAAGAATGTGGTGCTGAATGCAGTAGGGACCGGAGTAGTAACACAGCTGTATTCTATCTGACTCCTTTTGTCAATGCAATTTTGTTTGGATCATTAAACTTTTAAATGAATTAATTTACTTATGACTATAAAAGTCTCTTTAATCTATCATCTAATGGCCTCTATATCCCAATAATCCCATATCAAATAGAAATAACATATGCTTCACTATACTAATGTTGCAGAATCTTCCATGTTTGGAGGGAGGACACACACATTCAAAGAGTTGTCAGCTGAATCTTCATTTGGAGGACAGTTATTCCTTCCAATTACCCATGCACATGCACACTTGGCTCAGACAAGCATGCATGTGTTCTGATGGGGTAAAGTGGTATAAGCCACTGCCAGACACCTCTACAGCAGTTTATCTCCCAGAGAACAAAAGAAAGTGCATCAAACCACTCTAACTTCCTTCCCCGACTCTTCTTTTACAGGTGCAGCAGGGGCAGAGGGTGTGACCACGACCGGGCCCGTAGGGGGAGGGGGCCCGCTATGCTCACATGTAAGTACAGTGACAATGCCGGGCACCATCGAAGTGCTTTTCAAACATGTATATTATGCGCCCAGGGCGCACAGACAAGAGGGGGCGCAGAGTCAAGTGGGGGCTGGGGGGGCACGCATACTCACCCGGCAGTTCTTGTCACTGCCGGGCTGTCGTCTCCAGATTGAAGCAGGGAGCTCTCTCCGCTACCTGCTTCACTTTTATTTTGAGCTCTGGTGCACCCCCTGCAGGCCGCACATCACGCTGCTGGCTGTGGGAGGAATGCTGAAAGCCCGGGAATCGGCCTCCAGCACATCCAGCAGTGCAATGTGAGTGTGGGAGCGCGTCATCAGGGAAGAAGGTAAGTATTTTTTTTTTTTTTCATAAAGCTGCAGATTGGAGGCAAAAGGGGGGCTACAACAAGAGTGAGGGGGCACAAAATTGGGCATTTTTACTGAGGGGGCACCTAATCTACCATAACTACTTTGAGGAGCCACCGAATCTGGCATAAATACTGTGAGGGGTGTAAGGGATCGTCTCTTATTCGGGGGTCATTCTCACAATGATCTTCATCGACCACAGGGTTAGGGGCCAAACATTGCTTTTATTTGGCACCTCAGCAAAACCAAAACAAACAATACAAATAAAAACACCTGCCCGGCTGGGCTCTAACTAGACATGAGGACTCCCTACCTCACTGAAAGCCCCGTTCACACACGGGAAGAACATGCGGCATTTCATAGCCTAACAATCCAGCACTTCCAGGCTGTAATAAAGTCCAGTACCTTTTGGGGGATTGTGGCCCAGAAGTCCTCTTGACTAGAGTTGAGCGGACACCTGGATGTTCGGGTTCGGCAGGTTCGGCCGAACTTGAAAAAAAAAGTTCGGGTTCGGGACCCGAACTTGACCCGAATTTGACCCTAAACCAGAACCCCATTGAAGTCAATGGGGACCCGAACTTTTGGGCACTAAAATGGCTC